>NW_010534842.1:0-44182 GCF_000687285.1 Phaethon lepturus | reverse complement strand
AACCTTAATGATTCTGTGATTCTGTGGTTATTGCCTTTCCCCAAAAGTAAAAAATACGACAAATTAAATTAAAACTGAATGTTAAACTGTTCCATTGGCAGTGGAAATCCCACCCCTATTTTGCCTGCTGCTACCACCTCTCTCCATCCTCCCTCTGGCTCCTTCATATCCCCAAGAGGAAACACACAGATTCTGTTTTGGTTTTATTCCACCATTTATTTCTTCTGTTTCTCCCTCGGATTTCCATTCCCTTGCTCGGGACACACATACTCATTCTCTAAACAGGCACACATATATCTATATATACAGTAAGGCTCAATCACTCACATACAGATGGGACACTCTGCTGAGAGAAGAAACAGGGTACAGCGGATGATTGCAGCCTGCCCCAGAATACAAGCTTTAACAAATAGATTAAAATAGGTTCAAAGGCAACAATGCCCATGTTGTGGACAACGTGGCTCAAAAGGGTGTGGGGGCTGTGTTTGCCAACAAGACCATGCTACGCAGGAGGGGCAACGCCACTGGCCCTTAGCAAGTGACACCTCAGTGCTCTCACCTGGGAAAAAGAAAGGCAGGGCACAGAGCAACTTCTTTCCTCGTGATTTCTGCCTTTGGTCTCTGTAGCTGCGGCTGTGTAGCTGGGTACTATGTGGCTGGCGGCAGGTTCAAGTACTGGCCCTTGACTGTTCACACCACCTAACAGCCAGCTGACTCCTTCACTCGGCTTTTGACAAGTCTGGCTTGCTGTCTCCAGTGAGCTCAGACTTCGTCCACAGCTCCACATCACACTGTGGACATGAGCCCCGTGGCCTTGAGCCAGAACAGTTTTTTATTCAGTATTGCAAATAGATACAGCTTCAAGCACTACTGTGAGGAAACAGGTCAGGTGAGGGTCTGTTATATGTCTTTCCCTGCGTAACTTATTTCTTATGGGCAACAAGAACTCTCCAGCTGTAAAAGTTTTTTGGCTTAGCAACTGCTAGACCCATGACTCAACTAGTGCCCCAAGGATGAATGCAAATCTAGTACAATGCCTTGGTACTTAGGAGGGTCTGGCTGTCTTGACCTTCACCAGTTCCTATTCAGTCAGGCCAAACAACTGGAAACCCATCTAACACTTCTTCTTTGACCTACCTAAAATTAATTGGCTGTTTCCAGCAAGCCCAGATGCTCTCTACCACAAGTGGCACTCGGTGGCCACACACTGAAAGTTTCAAAGGAGAATCAAAAGATTGGATAGCATCTGGAAGTTAGAAAGACTGACAGGCAGGTAGCCCTTCTAAATCAGGACTGGAGCCCAGAGGTGGATAAGAAAACTTGCCCTGTTGACCTACACAGCACATCTCTCTGTGCATCAAATCTGTTGGTTGTTACTTTCCACCAGCACTAAAAACACCCCAAAGTTGAAGCACACAGAAAAATTGCCCACCATGGCTGGCTGTTTCACAGAGCACCCAGCTCTACCCCCACTTCAAAGGGATTTTATACTTTATGAACAGTGTCCTAAGAGTTTTTCTCGTATTTAAGGTTCACATTGTCTGCCATACAGCATATATGGAGAAAACATACTTTTTTCCTACTGTTAAAACATTATTTACTGAAATTTGAAAACTCAAAATATTTCAAAAGAAGCTACCAAAAAGGCACCATACATGTACATATGTAACTGATGAACTTGATCTAAGACCAGTTGAGAGGAGAAGTAAAAGACATTTTGGAGCAGGATGAAGGAGCAGAGGGCCCAGCAGTGGTGGTGGCTGTCGGTTCCAGGGCAGCACGTATCAGGTCTCTCAGTCCCCAGGTATCAGCGAGGAACATCAGCCAGCACCTCCATTTTGAACAAGTGATTGCAAGCCAGTCCCTTGTTCCGACTGTCCCAAAATATGATGGTGCAAAGCAGAGAGCCAGCAAGCCACTCAGCTCTGGGATGAGTCTGGATCTCAGGAGACATCCATATTCTGCTCCTCTCCTGCCACTGAAGGTTTTCCAGTAGCTTCCACCTTGGTTGGGCTAGATGGCTCCTATTCATGTTAAGTCTCCTGTGCCCTGATTAGCTATGTCCTTTTGAGAGGGGAAAAGTAAGAAAATTATGAAAAATAATCATGAGTCTAATACAGTGCTGGGGAGTGTGTGACCTGGGGGTACTTTGGTAGTTTTTGTGCTAGGAGGCAAAGGCGAGCTGCAGGCTGAGCACCAGCCTGCTGCCTTCAGTTGCTCCTTGCCAAACCAAGGAGGCATTTGAAGAGGGGATGATGGGTGGTTGAGGTGGACTGAGATATTTCCTCAGGCATCCATGGCTGCGTTATCAGTGGTTAGAGAAATCGTGAGAAGCTACATGGAACAAGCCCTGCTTTGACCAGTGGAAACCCTCTTTTATTTCAAGTGTCAGAGGCCTGTGTTTGCGTGCTTCCAGGGCTGATCATGAAACTGGTACGTCTACAAACATGATTTTTGCTGGCAAAGCTAACAAGCTAAATGTACATAGAGAGATAGATAAAATATATGTATGCATGTATATATACAACATGTGCACACATATACGTATAAATATGTGTATGTAAGGAGGCATATTGAGATAGCATACACATGGTTACTGCTAGGGAAATGTGCTTTCTACTGTAAGTACTTTCAAATTGCTTTCAAACCAGCAATTGAGCAGAGTGCCTGGTAAGCAGAGCCTCTCTGTTTTACTGAAGCCAGAATTGGCTTTGTTTTTTCTCCATCCTCTCTCTCTGTAACACCACCCAGGACGGCTGGTTATTTTAAATATCCTGCCTTGCAGCCTCTGCAGGCTTGAGATTTGATACTCTTGAGGTGTGGGGAGCAGCAGAAATGTTGGTGTGTTCTGTCACAGTTGCCATTTTCATTAGTAAGCAAAACCCTTTGGTATTTTAGGAGCCATCATCGTGCTGACTTATCTTACCTGTGCGTCACGGTTACGCTGTGCCCTGGTCCTGCGTGGCTGATGTTGAAGGCTCCGTAGCAGTCCCTAAACCCACTGCGTCCTGCAGCAGTTCAGGTGCCACTGGTGTTTCTTCAGTGTCTGACGTTCTCTGTGCATCTGTGCTCTCACTGGTCTCCTTCACTTCAGCTCCAGCTTCAGCTTCAGCTTTAGCTTCAGTTTTAGCTTCTTCCTTCTCCTTGTCCCCCTTTTCCCATTCACAGGCAGTGCCTTGCTCTTCTCCCTGGGCAACCTCGCACACCTTCTCCTCCTTGTCTCCAGAGGGAGGCTGGGGAGAGTTCCCTTCCTCTGGGGCACCACAATACACTTCCTCCTCCTTTGTATCCCCTGTGTTACTCTTGCAAGGAGTCATTTCCTCTGCCTGTTTTTCCCCTTTTTCTTCATCTTCTGATCTGCTGGATCCTTTCCTTGATGGGGGCTTCTCATCAGATGCCATCTGTTTCTTTTGCTCTTTGCTCCCTGTTTCTGCCTCCTCTGTCTTGCCCTTGGGCCCAAACACCTCATCCCCATCTTCCTTGGCACCATTTTCTGGAGAGGAGATGTTGACCCCTAAATCTTCCCCGTCTCCATACTCGGACAGAGATCTTCGGAACCTCCTGGAGGGAGGCCTGCGCTTTATTGATCCCCGTGTCCGCACCTTGGAGGCAGAAAAAGCAGACATGGAAGCAGTCAAGAGAGCGGTACTGGAAAGCAGAAAAGCACAACAGAGGAAAATACCATGGGAAACTTGATTGCTATGCTGGTGGCCTCACTTTTCCTGCTCTGCTACTGAAAGTTAGGGAGACAAGGGCTCCTACCCGTGAAAGACTACTCTGGAGGACAAGCAGATCCCTAATATATGTCTCCTTTCCTTCTGTAGAGCTGGTGCTGGAGGTCATTGTCTCAAGTTAAAATGTGGCTCCTTGTCCAAGCTAGACCCTAACCCAAGGATGCTGCGATCATTATGCAGACGCTGCTGACTTTGGATGTCTCGGCCTTTTCTATTTTTGGCAGTTTAGTGGTTGAGGAAGGAATCTGCACTCCAGCTGAGGATGGTGAATGCAGGTTGCAGCTCCCCATTTAAGTACTGTGCACTCTGTGGGACACCTGGCAAACCGTCGTGCTCTGCATGGCTCCCTAAACTGCGCCGCAGACAACTTTGACATTTGCTGGCACGTGGCACCACCTCCTCATGGTGCTCCCTGCCCACCTACCAGCCACCCTGTTACTGCTCAGCTGAAGTGTGAGTCCTGCCATTTTACCCTTTCCCTTCACCTTTGGTGCAGGAACGGTCCTGGAGCTGCTGGACCATGAAAATCCATTTGCAGGTGTGTGGGGAGGAGGCTCCAGAGAGCTACGCTGAAAGGCTGTTTCAAAGCCTGGTGCATAGAGCTCCTCCGTGGGCTACAAATGCACACTGTTACGGCAGGACTGAGGGCTGCAGCTTCCTCTTCCTCTTCATCCCCACGCGAGAAGCGAGCCTTATCCTGCTGCGATGGAGAAATCGTAGCCCATACCCTACCTTGTTATAGAACTGCAGCTGAGTGCCTTCCGGGGGTTGATCAAAGCTGACCGGTGTTTCATTCGCTTCACTGGGCTGGGACTGAATCCCTGGGCTGCTGGGCGTTGAGGGAGGGGTGCTGAATGGAGAAACCAGGGCTTTCAGACCAGGGCTTTTGGGAGATGCTCCTGGCAGCAGAGCAGCTGGAGCAAAAGCAAGATTGGCCTGCAAAGAAAAATCCCCGTCACGGACGTGCGTGACACCGACGTGTACCACATGCAGTGACCACATGGAGGAACCCTTGCTCTTGCCACGGGAGCTGCCACATCTCTCAGCTGTCACAACCCACATACCTTCTGGTTATGGGTCTCTCCTGGTGACACTGTCAACAAACAAGTCCGGGCAGAGAAGTTATGACTGGACATTTGCCCTTCCCAGCAGCTGGATCTCAGGACGTGTCCTTTTGTCATCCTGAGGCCTTTTGGGATTTTCCAGTGACCCAGCCAAGCCAGCGCAATCTACAGTGGCTGAGCCAGGAGAACATCTGAACAAGCAGCCAGGAATCACTGCCAGATCTAAACCATCCCTGTGTGTGCCCAAACAGACCTCGCATTTTCAAGCTTAGTCTGCAGGTCTTCTGAATGATCTGCACAGTCGTGAGGAGCGAGAAGACCATGGAAAGAAGCAAGTTCGTGATTACCTGTGGCAAAACACTTCCTGCTGGCCTGTCACTAAGAAGCTCTTGTAGGCAAATGTCCTTGGGTGCATTGAGAGGGACGGTGCTGTGAACAGGCTTACGTCGTGTCGGGCAGCCCGGAGGCACTTGTGCGCTGGGGTCGCGCGTGCCGCCAGGAGGGGCAGCGGGCAGCGGCAGCCCACTGTGTGCGCGGGCTGTCGAGTGCTGAGCTGCCCTCAGCGGCGCGGATCAGGCCAGAGAGATACAAAAAGGGCAAGAAGCACTGGGTGTGTTTGTGCCTAACGGGGGAATGGAGGCGAGGGAAGCGCAGAGCTTCTGGGCACAGGTAGAGGAGTGCCAGAGCTTGGAGCTCACTCCTCACTGCCAGGATTTTAGCTGCCTGCGCTCAAGGCCAGCTCCCCGGTAGGGTGCAGGTGACTCAGTTTAATTTAGACTGCTGCGGAGAAAGAGCTGGAAGACATTTCAGCCAGGGTCTCCCGCACTTTCTCTCGTGAGCTGCATTTAAACTGAGGCTCCTGCGCCTGTTCCTCCCTTGCGCTGTGCTGCTGCCATGCCCACACCCAGCCATGTACCCCGCAGATCCTGACCCATGCACTGACCTGTCTACGGATGTGCCGCAGGATCGCTGGACTGTTTCTGACACTGGGTACCATCACCAGACCTGCTCTGCCTTCCTTGTTTGTGTATTGTGGGACTGGGCCCTTGTCAGTGAGGCCACTGCCCTGCTCACCTGGCTGTCCCCCTTGGCTCCTGGATCCCCTTCCCCTGTGGCTGCTCCGCAAGGGTAGTAGCCATGACAAATGCCAATCATTTTTAATTTGCTGGGGCAGCCATGTGGGCCCTTCCAGGACCTACCTGCAGCTTTTCAATCATGGGAGAGCTTTTCACCTTGACCTTGGGAATGGGGCAAGCGTTTGGAGACCGCTTCTGCAAAACAAAATGAAACATGAAAAAGTCACAGTAAAGTAGGTGAAAAAAAGGAAATACAATGAAGGCAGAAAACTTGGAAGATACAAGCAGAAAGTGCTAGTAGGGGAGCAAATGAAGCCTCATATAAGTCACATATAGCTTCATATAGTGAAGCCTCAACTTCACACAAAAGTTTGCTTTCTTCTTTCCCGACCCTGCTCCCCTTTTGTTATCTAGCCATCCTAGGGCCCTACATACACGTATACATCCTCTGGGAGAAAAGGTGATTGTCTGCTTTCTGGCTGAAGTACCTGAGTTAGGTGATGTGTAATGGCTCTGCTGCTACATGGCCTTCACGATGGTATCTAACCTAGGACACAGTTTCCCCGGTATTATTTCAGGACCAGACAGATTAAAAATCTACCTCTTAAAGGGTACAAGCCTTAATGTTGGTAAACATTTTGAACTTTTTGTGATGGGAAAGACTTTCTGCCACCCCTTGACTACCAGAGTTAAAGGGTATCCAATTAGTATGGGGAGGAAAGGCGTAAGTGGCCAGAAAGGTAGAGCTATGAAAGGCTGAAAACAGTTTGAAAAAGGGAGAGCATTGCTTTGAGAAGGGACATATTGCTTTTTTGAGGTCCAAAGGAAAAGGAAGGAATCTAAGATTTTAAAGCTTGTGCTCCTTTGGCATGGAGGCAGCAAGAGCCTGTAGCTGTCAGAAAAGAAGGACAGAGAACCGTGTTAAGGGCAGGTGACAATGTGAAATTTGGTGGGTAGACCTCATACCCTGAAATACAGAAGGAAAGAAGTGACTGGAAAGAGCATAGACCTTAGTGAGTAGCAGCCAGCCTACTGGGACGTGCTCATTCAAGGGTGCTGTATGGAGGATACCTAACGACAATATTCTGTGGGTATTGCTGACAAAACCCATCTTCACTCTGGATTAATTATTTCCTTTTTCTGAAAAAGGAAAAATCTCAAGAGCAGAACTATTACGCCATTATACCCAAACCTCTAGAGTTCATCTGAAGGCAACAAACAGCATGGATGCTCCCTGTGCTGAGCACTGTTCAAATCTAATAAATGCCAGCAGTTCCTGCTTTAAAATGCTTGAAAGGTGGTAACTGGGTGGATCCGTCAGTGCTCTAAGGGTAAAAACAAAAGCAGTAGCAATGGGATGTGTATCCATGCTACAGGGGTGTGAAACAGCATGGAGCTGACCCTGAGTCAGTACGTGCGTGTGAACAGGGGAAGGTTTGATGCTGCATGACTGATGTCTTTTGCAGCGCAGCCTGGCTTCTCTGCTACCTCCAAGCTCATGTCTCAGGAGAGGACAAGTTGCAGAGAGGAGAGACCTTGTGCCTCTATTAAATTGATACTCACTTGCTCATCATTGTCACTTGTCTCAGTTTTGTGGGAATACAATGGAAGGGAGCATGGTGGTTTCCTCCTAGTTGGCTTATGTGGTGGTACCTAAGAGAAGAAAACCAATATGACAGTAGGGAAATCAGTTTTTTTTTAAAAAGGAAGTGAAATTCAAGCACCAAAGGGCATGCTCTGTAAGTGACCTGCTTGGATGGCAGGGCTCAGCTTGCCTGAAGGAGGCATCCAAAGGCAGCACAAGGTGTTAGCATATGGGCATGTGGCCAGCATGCTAGGTGTGCTTGCAGCATCTCAAGCCCAGTCCTACCGGTGGAGAAATAGTCTATATCTCTTTTCACAGCACGAACCACAGGACTTCAGGCTTTGTGCAAAGGACACTCTTCTAAGCTGTGGAGGGTGGAGAAGCTTTCCCAGAAGCTTCATCTTCAAAGCATCCTGCTGGAAACCCCCTCACACTGGAATAGCTTGTTATTGTTCTCTTTCCTGTCTTATTACCAGGATTTCCTTTTAATGAGTCTCAGCTGCCTACCTGGTTTGTGATTTTCCTATTTTATATCTGATGTGTTTTAGGGGCAAAAAGGGGAATTCTGACTTTCTCAACATGCCCTACAGCCCTGTTCATTTCTCTCTAATAAAGAGCAGCTTGCAGAGAGAAGGCCTCAGTTGTAACGTTTAGGTTGACTAAGAAAGAGATTCTGCAGGGGAAAAGGAACAAGGCAACTTAACAGCAGTGACACTGGTTCCTCCTGAATGCCCTCGGTCTCTCAGACATACAGAATGCTCACTAGGAAGGAAGAGATGGATAGCACAGCACCTATGGGGTCATTCCTTCATAACTATTGCTTTGGTCTTGAAGACAAGCTGTCTCTTTATGCCAGGTTTGTAGTCTCCTGCCATGCTGTTAACACACTTTTTTTGTGTTAACAGACAAAATGCTTGGGTAATATTGTGGATCTTGTATAATATCCATAATATGATAGTTTGACAATTTTGTTTCCTTCTAACAGGCAGGCATGTGAAAAGTTGGATTATGGCGTCTTTGCCCTCTGTACAGTTGGCTGTCTTGGAGGACCTGTAAACTTGATGTCACTTAATTTGTGGTGGTGCTGCACCCAGCTATGGTAATGCTTTCAGTCATGCAATGCTGTGCTGTGCCATGGTGAATGTATCAGAAGTTCCCTGGTTGACACGTTCCCCTTTGGTGGCATGGGTCAAGCAAGGGTTAAAGACCATCCCTCAGCCATTAATCTGAAGCCAGCTTGAGAAAGTGGGTGGAGAAGTGACAGATGGCTTGAAGAGAAACGACAGGAAACTTTGTCCTCCTCTGTCTCTGGAGAAAATTAGTTTCCCTCCACTGTGAGGCCCCTCCACACTGCCTTGGCTTCAGAGCTGCAGAGGTCTGCAGATAACACAGGAGAAGTCTGGGAACTTGCTGCCTTCTTACGGGTGAGGGACTAAGCGCAATTAAATCCATACCTTAAAAAGAGGAAAAGACTGTAATGGGACGGATGGAGCAGTACACTGGTGACTAGGCGGGGGAAAAACAGTGCTTGGGAAGAGATCGGCTGTTCCTATCCCCGGGCCCAGCTGTGAGAGTGCTAACCTCTGATAGACAGTGGCATGGAGCCCGGCAGGGCAGAGATGACCGTTGCATCCAGCCAAAGACAGGAGGGGTGACAGAGAAGATCCCCTTAGGCCCAGCCTGGGACATGCTGAGATCAGCTGAGCAGCAGAAGGAAGCAGTTCAGTTTTAAAGGGCTCCCCACTGACTGAAGAGGGCCACCAGTAAACATTCATACTTCTGAAAAAATGCGTAATGATACAGGGGACACTCCTCAAATGTCACGCTCCATCCATAAAGACTCTGACTTTCCTTCCTTCCTGAAAGACACATTCTAGTGTTTTGCTTATCTCGTGAAAGACAGCTTGTGAGGCAATGCTCGGCATGGTGGGCTTTCAATAAAATAAAGTTTCAGCATGATAGAGGTAGGCACAGAGTCTGAAATGTCATTGGGAAGAGGTAACAAGGGCAAGTAAAGAGACAGCTATCTCTCTCAGACCCATACAGAAGGCACTACCTGAAGGAAACCTTCTCCTTTTGAGAACAAGGTTCTGGTGACCTGCCACTGGCTTCTACACTGCATAATGTGTTGGTTGCTTTCTTTTTCCATGGCTCAATATTAGCTATTCCATTATTCATTGTTGCCCTCTGCCCACAAAAGCCACTCCAGACAGTACATGCATTGCTGTCTGCTACTGTTAGGGTTACAAGTGTACCCTACCAGGCTTTACCGTGTCTCGGTTACAGCATCTAGCTGTCCTGAGGTATGGCTCTACCAAAATACTCATCCACAAGTAGGCAACGCGTGGAAGATACTGTCATAGCTTGTACTGCACTAGGAGCCAAGTCCTTCGTGAAGATTCAAAATCAACGTGAATTCATGCTCACATCACTGATGTGATGCCTTCTGCAGTCAGAGGCAAGTGCCTCGTTTCCCATTCAATTACCTTCTGGTGGCTGCAGAGCTCCTTACCTCTTTTCCAGTGATATTGGCTGCTTGCTCTTTGAATTTCCCTGCTAGCTGAGCCACTGAGGGTGATGCCGACTTGTCCACCTCTGAGTTGGTCTCTGCTGGCCTGTTCTGACAAATTGGGAACAACAAGTTATGAGCAAAGGCTGTGAAAAGCAAGCAGGCTAGACAGAAGCCTGCATATGTGTTACAAAGTTCAAGAGTAAGCAAGGACCTAAAGCAGAGTTTCTCACATCTGGCATCAATCATCCAATCTGAGAGCAAGACATTTGGGAAGACAGGACCTAGCAGCATTTTCCGATATCCCAGAAAAACAGTAATTCACGCAGAGCCTTTCAGCTCTATCTGAAGATCGTACACTCAGTATTTTTCACTGGAACCAAACTAAGTATTTCAAGCCAAGTGTCTCTTCCCCATCTTTGCCTTGCAGTGAGCAGATGAAGTGGGGCGTAAAGAAAGCTCCCATACACCTTCTCAGCCCTCCCATCCCTTTTTTACTGCCCTGGTTCCTGGCGCCCTTCCTTTTCCAGTGGTTCTGCTGCAAGAAGCCATTCCCTGTCCTCACAGCAAGCCAGCATCTGCTTGGGGATGTCCCTGTGCTGTTCTGCTTTTTTGGCAGTGAAATACTCAGGCGGGTGGAGGGGAAGGAGGAAATACCAGGGCTGAGAAGAAGCTTCCCCTCCCCTGGGCTGACAACAGGCTGAGAAGCGGGAGGCTTGTTGGAGACTGGACGATGCGGCTCTTCCCACAGCACACAGCCCTGGTGTCATCCCATACTTACCTTGTTTTCTTTGCTATGTGTGTATCAAGCAACATGAGTAGAAAGCCTTGAAATCAAAGTTGCTGAAAGGAAACCTTTGTTCTTCATCTCTAATATCTCATGCCAGGGAAAACCAAACCAGAGGAACTGAGAACAACTAACCAACAACTCCTGTTTTGTTTGAGGTGGAGACCTCAAAACAACAAACCAGGCTACAAACCGTCAGCAAGGAACCCCATACCTCTGCTCCTGCTACTACTGCCATAAATGTGTGACCACACTGCTCACCCCTCTGCCTCAGTACTTCTTCTGCTTCTCAGTCAGAAAGTTTCCCCAAAGGCCATTGCTAGAGGAATACATTTCTATTTCTCCAAAGGCTCCAGCAGAGCCCTTCCTTCCCGCCTTACGCTGGTCTCCCTGGGAGGGACCTGCTGTCTCATTAACACAACTACTCCTTTGGCATCGCTGGAGGTGAAAGGCCCTCAGAACACCAATCTGCCCCACGTATGGACTGTTTCCTTTGGGTCACCACACTACAGGAGCTGGAGAAATAACTGTGGAAACTTGAAAGCATATTAAAGAAGGAATTTCTTTAGACTCCTTGTTTCTAGATTAAAAGCAAATTGAGGAGGTTACACTAAGGATCAGCCCAAGTCATACCACAGCTTGGAGCCATCTCTAGTCTGAAATACCTGGTATAGAGCAGCATGGCTAAGGCCCATTTGCACTGTGGAGATGGGCCTTTCCCTTTCTGAGAGAGCTGTAGCTCCTAATAAATGCTGTCTTCCATCTCCCAGGCCCACAAGCCTCAACAGATATCTGCCATTCCCTGTTTCCAGGATCCTGACTACATCTCCCCCATTAAACGTCCCATACACTTCGGACCAGCTTTCCTGCATCCAACCACAAAAGCTGTATCAAGCTGTTTCCTCTCAGTGAACTTCTAGCATTTTCCTCCCATCTTTTCAGCCTTCATTAGAGTAATTACAGGCAAGGGAAGTGGCAGATAAGGGGAATGGAAGAAACGGTGAGGTAAGCAGATCAGCAGAGCAACCTGCTGCAAAAGAAAAATGATGGCTGGGCTAAGGGGGCAGGGGGAGCGGTTCCCAGCTGCAGACTGGCTCCCTGCTGTGAAGGGAGGGCAGGCTGGAAAGAGGAGGGAGCAAAGAATGAACCTGGGGAAGGCAGGATGGATTGGGAAGCTTCGCTCAGCATACCGGCTCCCAGGATAACTGGGCATGGCAGGATGGACAACTGACCTGGGGACTCACTTGAGGCTGAGGAGCTGCAGGTGCTCAGTGTCTGTGGTGGAAGGGTTGCCTCCCTCATAGTCCCTTTTTCGTCAAGACCTTCTTTCACAGCCCTTCGCCTTTACTCAGAAAAGACACTGCACTTCCTCTTGGCCTCTTTGACCTCTTGTTTTGGGGTGGTTAGGTTTTTTCTTTTGGTTGGGGTTTGGTTTTTTTTTTTTTTAGTTACAGGCTGAAAACACAGCTCCCTTTCTTTGGACTTGGTCAAAGCTGTGAGGCTGGAACGATTCCACACGTTTCTTGTTTTGCTGGTAGCAGGCAATGATTGCAACATGGCTCTCGCCAGCGTGAAGCTCGCCGGCCGGGGTGCAGGAAGCAGTGAACATGCCATTCTAAGATTAGCACAAGTAGCCCATGGGCTGTGTCCTCCCGAAACTGCCAGCTGCGGACTCTCCGATTACACTACACATTTTGCAACAGGAAAAGTCCTTTCTCAGATCCTTTCTGGCAATGACACTGCCGTCCCTTATCCAGCTTTTTCTACAGCTTCTTTTTTTTCTTCCCAGCTGGTGTGCCAGGCTCTGTGTCTTCTAGTCAAAGGAATGTGTGGTACCAGGACGCTCAGGTGCAAAAAGTTCCCTTCCTTGCACTGCAAGAAGAACGACATCCCCTGACTTCCAGGGGCTGGGCTGGCAGTCTCCCTCCCACTGCGAGGAAGGTGCGAAGCCTCACTTTCTGCCTCTCACCCCAGAGCAGATACCAGCCCTCAGCCTCTTCCACCACTAAAGACACGTGTCTGCTCCTCTCACCCCAGAGCTCAGTGCTGGCTCTCTCCTGCCCCACAATGTTAATACAACTTCTCCCATTCTTGGTCCTTTTTCCTGTCTTGGTGACATAGCCCACCGCTTTTCTGAATGAGAAGGAGGAGCAGCTCTGCTCTTTTTGACCAAAAAAAGGTAAAACTACTCAGATGTGAATTTTGTGCTCTTTGACTACTGATTCTTTTCCTTTTCAGAAGAGAAGCGTGGTCAGCCTGCATGGGCTAAATCCAGCGAGCTAAGGTAAAAGACTTACCCCATCAGTAATTTGGTGACTGCTACTCTGAGGTCTTTTACTGTTCCATAAAAATAAGTGCCTAAGCGTTGCATGTTATGAAAAATGTCAGAGAGCGCAGCAAAACAGGAATTGAACTATACCATCAATGTAAGCATGGCACTGTCTGCAAAAGAGGAAGCACAACTAGCAAGTTCTCTGTAAAGGGTTTCACTTTCCTCTTCCAAATAAGTTTGTAAAATTGAGTAAATTTGGAAATGTTTTTCAATTCCATGTTTCTTCATCTGTTTTTAAAACTGAACCTGGTCCCTTTGGCAGTACTGCAGAAGAAAGTCCTGACTTTATCGTGGATTAGGTACAATCATGGCAATTCAAGCTTCCCACCAAAGCCTCTCCTTCCTTTTGGTTTGGAGTCCTTGCCTCTTTTGTGACAGCAAAACTGCCCACCGACCCCCGATTCTGCAGATTGTCTGAAGGGAGGGCCACTGTTTTTAGCAGAGATCCCTGCTTCTCTCACAGGCTGCCTGGTGGAAACACTGTTAGTTCCCCACAGAAATGTCCCACACCACGCCTGCTGTATCTTTTCAAGGCAGCTGGGAAGCTCTCTGACCTGAGATGGCTGGATGCTGTGGCACAGTCGGCTCTGGCTAGCATAGTCCAACTTCACTGGGATGTAACGTGCCAGAAGATGCTGGGGCTGGTAAGGCTGCCCTGATATGGGAGTAACAACATCTCACAGAGGGGATGCCTCAGTACAGAAATGTCATTACCTTGCTCAATGACATTTGCCAATTCTCCTGCTAGAGCCCATGGGCCCACCATGGGCACCAAGGTGAAAGAAGGTGCATGTTAGAGGCCCACAGAAAAGAGGTCAAGAGACTGAAGAGTTTCTCTGTGCATCCCATTTGGGTACTCACAAAGAGTTTTTCCTGAAAATCATCGATTTGAGCTACAGGTGGGGAGTGTCACTGCAGACAATGAGTTTCTTATGAAATCAAAATTGCAAAGACTCCTGGGGAAAACTGGAAAGCCAGAGGTGGCTTTGGGGATGAATTTGAATATCCTGCTGGGACTGGTGCAAAACTGGCTCTGACAGCCCTCAGCTAGCAGTTTTGGCCATGATCCACCCATTTGCAATAGAAAGCTATCTTGACTCCGTCTCACGGAATTGCTATCCCACCAGTTTTGTCACTGTCCATAACGTGCTACTGGAAATGCTAGTCTGAAAAGGTACGCGTGGGGGTCAGAAGCAGATACTGAAGGAGAAGCTCAGGCTTGGATTTGTGCACCCGATTTGGCTGATAAAAAGAGCAAAGGTCTATTAGCTGTCATACAGCGTAGTGTCTTGGCTTAAGCAGCACTTAAATACCATCTGAATAACAGCAGAGATTTGTACTGCCCGACTCCCCTTCCCTCCCCTATGAATCCTCTGACTTGCCTGCTCTTGCACTTAGGATACTTTGGCCAGACAGAACACCTTTTATCTGAGATGCAAACCCTTCAGAGCACCTTGCAAGGCTGGAGTATTCAGTGGCTACGAAATCAGTGACTGTTACACAGCTGTTGGGACTGGTCCTGTGCACCTTCCACCCCTATTCTCATGCAGCTGCATCTGGAGGCAGTTTTGAGGCCAGTCCCTGGCCTCCACATCCCTCCCTTACTTCTAAAGAGCTTCGCAGGAACGATTCCCTGCTGCCACTTCTCACAGCAGCCCATCGTGCCGGCCGCCTTCCCACAACCTGTGCTCGCACAAGCTCTGCAAAGCTCCCCCGTGACTCTGACGGGGTTCATTGCTGCACATACAATCTACCTCAGCAAAAGCAAATACGGCAAAAATGATGACAAATATAGTGTGTCAGAAGCAGACACAATAAGACACCTGAGGCCCAGGGCCAGTGTCTTGACTACACAAACAGCATCCAGAAATAGTGATCCTCAGCACCCAGCTCCCAACACTGAGCCACGAGAAGGCAGCGGCCAATGTGCTACATGAAAACAAGAGAGGGTCAGTGCTTTTGGTGTGCAGTTTCATAAAATCCTGGTTTTGGCAGAAAGACAGCTTATGTTTCCAACTGCTCATTCTCCCTTGACCTTCCCTTCCCCCCTTCCCCCTCCCTTGGGCCAGTGTGAGTTTGTGGGGCTGTGCTGTAAACTGGATCACTGAAATGATCTGGGCTAAAAATACTTCCCTTAACTCTTTACAAGGTTATTTTTAACCCAGATCATTTCAGCAACCAAGTTCACAGCACAGCCCGACAAGCGCTTGCACAGCCGTAGCAGGAGGGGATGGAGGGGCGGCAGCGGGGGGAGCAGGACTTCCCTCTAACCGCTCTGGCCAGAGCCTGAGGAAATTGCATCCTTATGTGTCCTCCCGTTCAGAGGGCTGATATGACAGAAAAATCATATGTTTGCATGCCTGCTGGTAAAGGCTGTTCTGGTCTGTGGCACCAGTATTTCACTCTGCAATCTGTTGCCCCCCGCCTGAGATGCAGCTGAGTGCAGGCTATGAACACAGGAGTGCCTGTGAGCCGTCATGGGCAGCACGTTAGCGGCAGCCGAGTGATTCGGAAGAAGTTTCCGTTAAGCATCCACAAAAGCCCCACAAGTACTGTGTCAGAGATCTCCAGAAGCCCCACTTCAAACAGCAGCAGCTGCACGGGTGGCTGGGGAGCGGGTTTTCCTCGCCGCATGGCAGAGGCGAAGCTCAACACCTACAGGACCTGCTCAGCTAAGGAAGGGATGGGGGAGGCATCTGTGGGGAGGAAACTACTTAAGTCAAAATAAGCCATCCTCACACTCCGTCTGGAGGCCAACAAGAAACACTGGGAAGCAGTGCTGTGGTTTCCTTTGAAATTAAAGCATCAAGCCTCAATAAGGCACTGGATTTCAGGAGGGAACAGAGCTTCTTGCAGACCCTCTCTTCCCTGCCTGGCTCAGCCCTCCGAAGGCAAATGACGTACTTTCTGTGCAAAGCCCTTCCAGACGCGACAGCTACCCTTCTCGTTTTTCAGTAAGGTAGCTGCAGGATGTGAGGAGCCAGCCGGTCACAGGCCTTGTCTGCATGGGAAAGCTTACACCGCGTGCGCTGGGGTAACTCTCTCAGCTTGCGTGGGGAGCAATACAGCCTTGATCTGATAGACGTGTCTCTTCTTTGGTGTAACTGAACTTGTTCACGATCGGTGTGGCTGAAAAGAGCTGTTCTCAAACTTCTCAAGTACCTGTTTCTGAGGCAGAAAGCAGCATTTTGGGAACGATGCGTTAATCTGTAGCGGGAATGTGCCTCCTCGCAGCCTCCCTGGGGTGAATATCTCCTACCCCTGGTGAAGTGCTGCAGCCTCTCTCCTGAAAAGACTCCCCTGTGGAGATGGGGTTTGATGAACTGGAGATGTCCTACTTGCTTGCAGATCAAGCAAGGGAGAAGTGATGACAGTACTCGCTCCTCCTATATTGCCCCACCAGTTTGGGGTCACCATTTCCATAGGCAAGAGTTAATCCCTTCTCCTTGCCCTTCTCCTTGCCCCATCTTTTATTTGACCGCCGAGGCCAGCTGGAGGCAAAAGGCCACTGCATGTTCACACGGTGCATCATCTAAGGTACAGTTACTGTCTATCTGGAGAGAACATGAACTTACGCTCTGGAGAATGCATCACAAGTGCATCTCATTACCAGCCAAACACACCTGTGTGTCAGACCATTCCTACCTTTTTAAAGGCCACAATAATATTCAATAACAATGCAAAACATAATAGTAATGTATCTGCATGAATTGAAGTAATAAAATCTTTCCTTCAGTTAGGAGTATCTTTAGTAACTGTTCTAAAGGCAAGTGTCCAAAGAGGCCAATCCACCAAACTATCCTTTTCTACCCCTAGGTTCATTTATTGTTCGAGGAAAATAACCTAAAGGAACCTGGAATGGGTGCCTGGGTGTGGGTCTCAGCCTTAAAGCAGAGAATAGCACAGAACGGACAAGTTTAGGTTCACCTGGGCAAATCTGACACTCTTTTTGTCTTGTTCAATGGCAGGAAATAGGGAACTGAATTTTCATTTTCAACCTCTTCTTACTGGCACCAGTTATTTTGGCTCTCACATTTTGTAACTGCACATAAGATTAGATGGGCAGCTCATAAGGAACTCCTCTTTAAATGAACTAAAAAAAGCTCAAGGATAGTTTTTAATTAGGAATAGACCCAAGTCACCAATGGAAAAAAACTCTTTAATACGTAGTTTGTAATTTCATTCAAAGCCACCTCTCTGCATCTCCTGTTTAGATGAATCCTGGTTTGCACCCTCCTGCCAACATAACCTGAACCGATTTCATTTATCTGTGTCCATGTGAGTACATCAGTGGCACCAGGATCATACTGAAAGGGGAACATTGTTTGGACTGGGAAGGTAGAGATAAGTTAGAAGGGTAGGTTGAAAACACAAATTGCCCCAAAGGACCAAACTGAAAGGCAAGAGGGTGGGAAAATACCTGTATCACAGAGCAAGGAACTGGGCAGCAAAAATCAAGAGAGGCTGCTCCCCACAATCTGAGCCTGCTCATTCCCCTCGTGATCCACGAAAGCATCAAGGCAGGCTGAGCACAGCTTGCCCAGGAAGTGGGTGGGCTCACACTCGCCTTGGCCCATTTTTTACATCCCTAGAAGGAAATCTCACGATGCTTGTTCCGACTGGAGCTCAGCAGCACGCTGGGCCCCTGGCTCGAGAAGCAACACATCCCAAGATGTAAGCCCTGAATAAACAAACCTCTTCTTGCTACACTGACCCCTCTCCGTCCCAGAGAAGTGTCTTTCTTCCCATCTCTCTCTTTACTCTTCTTCACAAATCACTCTCACTGGAGACCTTCCAGCTCTCTGTTTCAGGAGGGATTTATGTGGTTTATTTATTCACTTGGCCTCTCATCTGGCAATGGAGCTGCTCCTTCTCTGGTTGTGGTAAATTTTAATTATTGGCAGAAGCCCCAGCTAGAAGTGGCTGCAGCTGTGGCTCTGTCGATACCTCATAGACAATCCTGTCCATCATTGTGTCAGTGTAGCTCATAGCACCCTGAGATTCAGGGCCAAGGCTCCTATCTGCATTTCCTACCATTCGTTACAGAACAGGAGTGACAATTACTGTGCTGTGCTCCACCAGAGCAAAAGCTACCGTGTGAGCCACTTCTGCACCTACCTCTGGTGGGGCTACGCTACCTCTGCGAACTTTGCATATCAGAGCTTTATCACAGTTACCTTCCAGGAGAGGACAAGACCAGAATACCTTGCAGATCTTTCAGGTGTATCCCAAAAATAGGAAAAGAAGTTAATAATTTTCTACTTCTCTCTTTCTGTTGTGTTTTCTTTGATCAACCTTTACCAGAAGATAAACACCTCTATTTCACATCCCAGACGAGTATTTTGTGAGCTTTAAGAATAGCAGCGTGCACAGAGTCCTCATTCTTTTCCTCCAAGCTGCCATCAGATAGCTGGGTAAAGAGGAATAGCTGGCCTCAAACTTCCATGTGTCCCCCACTGCCAGGATGCAGGAATGAAGCACAACAGAAAGCTGAGTAAAGAAAGTAAGATTTCCACTTGAGAGATTCAAAGAGAATTCTGGAACTGATATCAGGGCATAGAATCTGGCTGTGAAAGAGTATAAAGGTATGCTGAGGTGTATAATAATGATCCCAGCACACTCTGCAAAATCCTTGGCTGTTGTTTGCCAGGGCTGCCATCTTAAGGGCTGTGCAAACAGGTTTCTAGTTTGACTTGCAGCAAAAGGAATTAGTGGTGAGCCTCTGTCTGTCTCACATGAGAGCACACACAACTGTGCAGAACCGTTGGACTTCTGAGATAAAGATTTTTCTACATTAAGGTCAGCCCACAGCCAGTGCAGAGTGGCCTCCGTGTCCGGCTGACATCACATGGAGCACATTCAATCTTCAAACTTGCAGCTCCAGGGAAAGCAACCTGTAGCCTGTGGGAATATATTGTGAAAGCTGGAGTTTGGGTTCCAGATTTCTGAACACGCTGTGAACACAACAGGACCTCAGAGTAGCTGTGGGACCAGTCTGAGCTCCTGGGCCCTGAAGATGGGCTTAAAAACACCTTTGACTCAGGCACGCAGCTGATCTGTACATATCTCTACATAGCTGTAGATTCTGGTTTCCTTCAGACAAGGGAGTGCTCACTAATTAAGAAAGGTCAAAAAAAGTAAAAAAATACTAGACACAGAAGTTTTGGAGACAGGCAGGAAGAGGTAAGGATTCCTGATTACACATGCTACTTCAAGGCAGTCAGTATTGTTAGAGACCAGTGACCACTAGCAGCTTTCTTCAGTTCTTCTCTTAATGAAAATAAGAGCTCTCGCAGCAGCCCTAGCAAAGATTTCACTAGAACTACTGAAATGCATGTCGCAGGAACACAGATGTCAGGTCTCCTCTTAAAACTCTTTCTTTTTGTAACATTTTAAATGGAGAGCAAGCTTCTTTCTTGAGTGTAAATCACTGCTGGCCTGTCTCTCAAAGTCTGCAAATAAGTTAGCCACAAGAATAACTCTGAGAAGTACAACATCCCTCCTCAGAAGTAGTACCCAGGTCAAGGCTTATCCCACCACAGGATGAGTGTGCGTCTGAACTCAACTGCAAGGCTATTGCATAGTGAGGGTGATGAAGAAGAAGGAGCTCTGACTATAACACAGGGCAGAATAGTATGAGGAATGTGGACTTCAAAGGAGGGTTGTATGTTTGTTTTTAGGAGAAAGGGCAGGAAAATCCTACTTTACATAAAATATGTAAAAATATGTAACATTTCACTGTGTTTGGGAAGAGTTTGCTCTAGGGCAACATTTTTCTCAAGTCTTGCAGTGGTCTGGTCTTGATTTTCTCCTTCTGAGAGTTCCCTCGTGAACTGCCGCCATCTTGGCACTCAGGGTCAAGCACTGCCCAAAGAGTAGTGTGAGGGTATTCCAGCTCAGCAACAATGAGCAGCTTTCATCCAGAAGACAGCAAGAAACTCCCAAATGCAGTGCAGTAATTTCAAAACTACAGAGACTCAGATCTGCTAAATTTAAAGGCTCACAAAAGCAAGATTCGGGAATTGGGTGGAGGTGAGAGGTATCATGTAGCCAGAAATGACTAAAGGAACAGATGCTTTTCGAAGGAAGGGGCACTGTGTTGAACTTGTCTGATATTTCTGTAAAGAAATGGTTCATGTACTCCCCTCCTTGCCTGCTAAAAGTAGAGGGGAAAGTCCTGATGGGTTTCCTTCTTTCAGTGGTTTGAGCTACTCATGCCTATGTGTAGAAGGGTGTGGATAGTTAGCACAGTGGTTGGAGTGAGGCTTTTCTCAAGAAAGCTTTGCTGCCTGCTTGGATCGGAAGCTTGCTCAAAGTTCTTTGGTACTTCCCTCCAAGTAACCTCGGGACTGCCTAGAGCTCCTGAACATCAAAGCAAATGGTTATCGTGAACAAAACAACACCCTAATCATACTGGGCAACAGGGACCACTGGGTAGTGGCTGGAGTTAAGTGGTATGGTTCAAGAGCATCGCACGTGCAGGTGCGTCTCCATCGTCCCCAGCAATGCCATGGCCGCCTCTGTCAGTAGACCCAGCCAGTGCCAGGCGGGTGGAGGTGGGCAGCAGAGAGCAGCAAGTGCCAGACATACAGGCGAGGAGCTGTGTCCTTCACGATAGAATTATAGGAAACATCTGTAGACATCAGGAAATTAGAAGTGGTAAATACACTATCTGCTTTCTGTTTCAGAAAGTGACTACAATGAAAATAAAATGAGATAATTGTTATTTTAACCTCCCCTCTGAGAAGTCCCTCCCTTTGCTGTTGATACATTTCTGCTAGCAAAGTGGGTACAATGCTCATGTTAAGTAGCATCATTTTCTGTGGCGGATGGTCGATACCAATGCCAGCTTTCTCCACACGTTCCAAAAGGCATGTCTTCTCAGCAGAGTACCTGCATGAAGTCTCAGTTTAACGTGATGAGGTGGGACTGCTGCTGTTGTCCTCACAGCCTCTTGGGCCCAAAGTGGAGGAAGCAGCCTTCTGTTTGCCTCCATGCAGTTTGTTAGTAACATGTCCTAACATCAATGGTCCAGGATGGATAGGCCCCTGTATAGGAAGAGTATGCCAGCCACCTCGCACTGGTCCTTGTCTGGTGTTGAAAATTTTTGAGGCTTTATGGATGGAAAATTTTGAGGATTTATGGCAAGTGGTTCTTTTCTTCGTGCCATCGTATGTAGCTCTCAGGAGTGCCTGGCCTGTGCTTGCTAAGCATTGTCTGGTGAGATTAGCAAAAACAGCAAATATCACTGTAAAAGGTACGGGTGAGATCTTGCATCTCCCTTTTAGCAATGACAATGCATGGCAATCGCCTAGTGCCTCCATGTTTCCAACACTGCGCGGGCTGATTCATTACGGCAGCAGTACCTCAAACCTGAGTTAGGAGCCTCTGCTGAGAGGGCAGCGTAGGGGCTCGTGCATTTTAATGCATATGTAGCCACTGCGGCACACCCCACAGAGACGGTCCTGAGGGCAGCCAGGGTTTTATGTGTCAGGAGAGCACTCGGACCACCAGGCAGGTGCGTGAGCTCCCCTCTGCCCCAGGGAACCTTGAATGCTTTGCTACGCGTTGTCACGGCTTTAACAGGCAGGCTGGCAAGTGCTCGCTCTAACCTTGCCCTAAGCACCGGAATAAAAAGCATCCCTTGCTAGACAGACCGAAAAGTTTGAAGCCCACACCCCCGAGAACAGAACGGAGCCCAGGCCGCCTACTTCTGAGCAACTGTCTTATCGTGTCTGTCAAAGGCTGCCAAGAATGGTCTGACCACGCCGCCATCGTTACCAAAAGAGGCAGTGAACTGCGGCACCTGGTCTCTGCCGGGCAGCGCGCCTGTGCAGCGGCAGCACGTATGTAACCTCAGCCCGTCCCCTATGGAGACGCGAGCAGCTCGTGGCTCCGCTGTGCCCTGTGCAGGATAAGGCTTCTGGCTGTTCAGTCACGACTCAGGGAAGGAGGTGGCAGTAAATCAGTTGTTTTGTGTGCGTGTGTAGTGTTTTGGGAATCCTCATCTGAGGTGATTGCAGAAACCTCCAGCAACACACGGGTGTGTCCGTTTCCTTTTCCAGGACAAGTGCTTTTTGTGAGACGCCTGGTCCTGTCTGCTTGTGTTCACTCTGCTCAGAGTATTCTCCCAGGGAGAGGAGTGGGGAGTAGAGATAAGGATGTGGGGTGGGGGGAGTGTAACAGGGAAATGCCTAATGTCTAAATGCCGATTTGGCCTGGGCAGCAGACCACCCATGGACAGGTCAAGCGGGGTGATCCTAGGCTTGCTACAGAAACAGCATCCCAGGCACTGATTGAATTCAAATGTTGAGCAGGCAGATGCCTAGTGAAGTGATGGAACTAGCAGAGTCAGGCAATGGTTGCAAGGCATTTTTCCAGGCTGAAGATGTGGATTAGAGTGTTTCAGTTCTGCATTAGTCCTGTAGTTGACCTAGGACACAATAATTTGCCCTCAGCTACTCAAAATCCAGGACAGAATTTTAGTCTGGGGATTCGCAAGTTCCACCTTGCCACTTGGTCTTCCGTGGCACACTGGTTCTCCACAACACACGTGTCTGAGGATTGCTACACTGTGATGCAGAGCAGCCTGAGTAAACCCGTAGTAAGGGATCTGAACCCCACAGTCAGAGAGTCTCGCACTTCTCATGGTGGCATCAAACTGGATGCATTCATTTGGTGCTGTGCTCACACCAAAGGGACCATTAGCCCAGTCACAGCTTTGCGTGAACATGCACCCAGACCAGGTATCTGCATTTCACTTCTGTGTCCGTGTGAAATAGCCGTCTGGATTTTGTGTAGTACAGGGTACTTCGGGAACTTATTAACTGAGATGGCCTGTTGCCACAAAACTCTTCCTGAGCAAGTCCTAACGAAGTCCAGCACTTGTGGAGGACTGATTCCCTTCCACTGGACTATCTTGTAAATGGGATTTCAGTCTGGTTTCTAAAGATTTTAGAAAATTTTATGATATCCAGCACAATTATAAAGCTGTATTAAAGATTCTTTGCTAGTGAGACAACAGATTTCACATCTCGATCATATGCATCCCCTGTTCGTTCAGCTTACCCTTCCTGCCTGCAGCTGCAGGGCTGTACCCGAACAACGGTCTATGCTCAGTAACCTGCGCAGGCTCAGCAAGCAGAGTCAGATGATGGTTTCCCTAGACCACTAAGTCAACAGTGTAAGAGGAAGGAGAAGCTCAAAGATGTTGAAAATAGTAACAGCAGAACAACTGAAATGAGATTCGGTGCCAGAAGGCAGAATACTCAAGAGGAAAGGCCCAAAAGGTACTTGAAGGGCAAGGAGACTCCTATTGCGATGAGAAGACAGGAGGCTGGGACACGAGGTGGGAAGGTGAAACAAAAGGCCGTTAAGTACCAGTGAGACCTGAGGCTATAGGGGCAGAAGCTGTGTCACCTACAGTAAGAAGAGATGATGATCATCAAGATCCTAGTTTTTTAAGATAAATGACAACATTTGCTTGCAGACCTTGAAGAGGAAAGTGTACGAGGGCTAAGTGGAGAGGCAAAAAGCTACATTGCCAACCAAGCGAATTGCCTACAGACAGAGTGACTGGCCTGGCTGAGAGAGCAAGGAAAACAGATAAGCCTCATCAAGAAGTCCAATCAATTCAAGGGGAAATGGCCTCAGCCTTTCCTGTAAAAGGGCCATGCGTATGTAATTGCCTCATTACAAGCCCAACACAGCTGTTTGCAGAGAGGCCAAGCAGCCAACATGGAAATAATTTCAGGCAGCAGGAAAACGCTTGTGGATAAAGTTGATATCTGCCTGAATGCGGTCATACCCAGCCACACAAGTGGAAAAACAATGAAAGGCAGAGAGGCTGTGCCCACATAAGCAGCATGGCAGCCTTTCTCTGGAGCAGCTCCTTGCAAGAGGGGTTTCCTTGTCACCTGGAACAGCACCAACTTCAATCTTGCTGGGTTTTAAGCCCAGACATACCACACAGGGCCCTCCCTTCCAAGTCTTTGAGGTACAATAGTGTCTCCATTTAGGACTTTACTGTGATGAGGGCAAGACATGCCTTTTTAAAAGGGGATGAGATATTTAAGATGCTACAGCTTCAAGAAAAAAAAAAAGAAATACAGCAAGATTCAAAAGCTGATAGTTTACTATCTGTGGCTACTGTAGGTGGTGATGTATTTCAAACCATCTAACTACTACCCAGCAGTACCCTGTACGCTGCAAAGTGGAGCTGAGCCATCAGTAACCTTAAGCACTGAGATACAAAGATGCAACTAGTTTAGTGAAGATCTCCGCAATTACTAAGTTTAACTACACTAGAAGAGTAGATTAATGTGTTCCACCCCTTTATGAAGTCCTGGGAGCTTAGTGTCCTGCTATTTCCTTTGAGTTAATATGTCTGCTTTAAAAATACTGGTTGTATTTATCTGGAACAGTTTCAAAAAATTACTTTGCTCATTATAATGACCATTTGGCCTTAAAAGAACAATGTTGATGCTGCAGAGGTCTTCCCTCGCTCCAAGTGAACACCAGTGACACATCTGCAGTCTTTTTCCATAAATTTTACAATAACCTCAAGTGTTTTTGGGGAAATACTTTGTGCCTCTAAAACATGAGTGCTGCCAGTGAGCCAGAATCCTGCAGCAGATACACCGAGCATTCCTATTACTCAGGATTACGAAAATTTGGGTTGGGATGCTGAAAACAAGGTCCTTTACTCTGAAATGCCCCGTCAAATAGAGCCCTCTGCTCCTCTCTTAAAGAAGGTCACAATGAAGGAGGCCGGTGGGCATTAACTTGGCAGCAGGATTTCAGTGTCATCTGAGAGCCAGTGCACCACTTGCCTAAATAATTGAAGATCCTCACTCTCTTTTAAACAGCACCACTTTTCATTTCTTCAGACTTAAATTAGATTAACACCTACACAGCTTTCAACTTAGTTCAGGAAGACCTCTGGCTTTTCTGGTGTGTCAGGCGGGATATATAGTCCTGTCATTAACTCCTTCTCTCTATCTGATGGGAGCCCTTTAGCATCAAACGTTGGCTGAAAACTTGATTGATACAACAAGATGTGAGCTACTGCAGATATCTAAAATACAGATAATATAAGTGAAAGGCATGTGGGGGAAAGAAAGGGGTTATTTCTCAGAAATTATCCATTGCATAGGTAAGTTGATGAGGTTGTGTTGTTTTAGGAATCCACAAACACTCCAGACGTGGAATAGCTCCTTCGAAGCCAAAGGCTGATCTACCCCTGGTAGAGTGATGCTGATGTCTTAATCTACAGCTGACAACAGCTGTTACCAGGACGGTGGTCTGGCTGGACTGGAGCGTATTGCTTCCCATGTGTCTTTAGCAGCTTGTACAACCAGTATCTGGGATTTGTCCTTGAGATACTCACACTACTAGCAAATGCCTCCATGGGTGGAGGGGTGAGATGGTAGTTCTCAAGAAGAGGGTTGATGGCTACCATAAGATGTAGCTGTTTTCCTAGTGTGCTGTTTGTACCAACTGCTTGTACAGAGATCCTTTCCTGGCTAGGGTTTTCCCCAGGATCCTTCTCAGCTTCCCAATGTTTCTCTCTCAGACATCTGTTTTTCTTAATGGTCTGGGAACTGTACACAGCCTGTCAACTTTCCCCAAATTAATTGGTGCCTCTCTGTGTGTACTTTCAGGCCTTATTCTGGGGAGCTCTTGCTGCTCTAGAAGGATGAGGGGTGAGCTAACGGAGGAACAACCAGCAAAACCTCCCAGGCTGCCCGCAGGGAGAGGCCAAGTAATGCAATCTGTGGGGCAAGTGCATCCCATCTCATGTGAGCCCAGTCTCCTCAACTAAGGCACAGGGAAGGGAGATGCCCAGGAAGGCTGGGCATGTGTGCATACTATTGGGGTATAAAATGCATGAACCGTGGTTATCTGATACAGGCCCCTGAGATGAACAGCCTTCTGTTGCTTAAAATGTGCCGTGCAGAAAATCATTATTTTAAACCATCCCAATCATAGCGTTGCTTTAAGTGACTTGCATAGCCCTGTAGCTGTAGACATGATGGGAGGCTGCACCCTGCTCTCACCTACACACATGGAGACGCTTGGGCAGCGGCTCTGAAGGAAACGAGCTGAGCAAATGGAACAGCCCCTGCAGTAGGAAACGGCTCAGCCTGATGAATCACCTTTCAACTGCTCTTCAGTTTAGCTTCTCCCTTGCTTGCCTCATGTGGGGTGAGGAAATAAGCCCTGCTTTTTGCAGAGGTCTGAAATAAGATGAACTTCAACAGGAGGCTCAGACGTAAGACGCTTCAGGTGGGACGAGGAAGGGACCACTCTTGGACTGCCAGAGTGGTTAAAGCAGATGAACTTTATGCAAGTGCATGTGCAGCCGGCATTAATTATCTAATCTGCAGTTATTCAGAAGGTCAAATTAGAAACTGAAGTCACTGAACTGTCAAAGAAGGGACACAGAATGCGAAAAGCAGGTACAATTCAAAATACTTCAGTTAAATGCTTTAAGTAGACTGTGATACCTCCCCATTTAAACTCAACACTAGAGACAGTCTAGTTGTAGCAGCACAGGGATTCAGCTCCTCTTAATTTATCATGCTGGGACCAGAAAATCAGAAGGGTATATGAGTCTACACAGAGCTCCCAACTGCTGCAGCTTCCAGGACTCATCAGTTAGGACTGTGCTATCTTTGTAACACATTGCTTTTAAATTAGGTCTACACTGGATACAAGCAGGTCAGAGAAGGAGGTTCATATTTATCTGAGCCAGGAATTTAGTCTAAAAAGATATGCAGATATGGAGCGGAGGAAAGTGATAGCAAGCACTCAGCTAGCAGCCAGCTTGAGGTGTGAATGCTAAGCTATATCCACAGAGATGTCTTTTTAGCTGGACCCTGGAGGGCTCAGCAGCCCCAGTGGCACTCAGGATCCGGGTCTGTGAAGCTGCTTTCTCAGCAGCTGCCCTCTGTTTGGAGCCTCCAGTTTGCGAGACCCCTGAAAACCAGGCCCTATGCTGGGCAAACAGATCCAAGCAGCTGTAATTTGCAGTTATGTTTGAAAACGCCTGTCTGAATTTTCATCCCAGTCTGGATCAGCTCTCATGATGCATTAGGAATTTAGTGATTTCCATAGGTAAATGAATCTACTGTATACCCGAAGGAAAATGCACACAAGTAATTTCTGAGCTGCCAGCTTAGCCTTAAACATTGATTTTTTCTATGACCTGAGAAAGATAATTATCTCTGTTTCTGAGTTAACCTGCTTATAAAATTCTCCCAACAACTCTGTGAAGGAGAAATCCAGTGTTTGCAAGAGCTTTGAAACACCCTACCTACATCAGTGCTCTATTTCTTTTTCCTGATGGCTGATTTAAACTCTTACATGTTCTTTCTGTGGCAAGAAGGGGTCTAAGTCCCTTCAACCTCAGACACAATTTCTCCAGGTTAAAGCTGGGCCACTGGAACCAGGTGTCCAGGAAGTGCGGGCTCCGTGCCTGCACACCACTGGCTCAGAGAGTAAATCAGTACTAGGAAGCTCTGGGCAGCCTGTCACTGAATTCTTGGACCTTAAAATGAAAGGTGTTGAGAAGAAAAATTATATTCAACCTACAAGAGAATGATCCAGCAATTTGATGAATGATCAAGCAAAATGATCGAGAGCTGCAGAGCAGAGGCAGAAGAAATAAACTATGACAGTTTCATTACTTGATAGCTTTTCTTTCCCACAGGCTACAAAAAGAAAAGGCTTCCAGCTTTGGCCTTTGAGAATCCACACACTAAACTGATGCCTGCTACAAAGGCTCAAAGAGCTGCTGTAGATGATGCAGGCTTCAGTTTGCTGGATCAGAGTGTGAAGCTGCGCCAGGGGATGGACCCTCTAAGACTTGCACCTTGAGCATTCACACTTCTGAGCAAAGCCCTGCAGGGCCTGGCATGGAGAACATCGCCGGTGGGTCACCCACAACAGGCATTTGAGATTGGAACTGGAGTAGTATGAGATCCCAGTGCCAAGGACTGGGGTGGGAGGGCAGAGTCAAGGAAGGTGAATCCCATGCTCCGTGCATCCAAAGAGCAGGAGGAGAAGAGCTGAGAAGAAATCCCTGGGAGGCTGTGGCCAAACACTTCCTGAGCTGTACAGAGCAGGACTTGATATTCCATGAGATCAGAAGTCCTGATACCAGTGGGAAAGACAACTTTGCATTAAGCTGGGAGATGAAACAGAAGATGCTGAGACTGTTTCCTTTCTGTATGGGTGACCTGTCTGACTTGTTACCTTTATGTCTTCTATCACATCATGCTCCAGTGTAGTCAGCAATCCACCCCTTTTCTTCCGTTCTGTCCTTTTTACAGGCATCTGCTATCTAGAGGACCAGTGTGCATGCCTGGATTTGTTTGCGTGGGTAGCCCCTCTGCCTCTAACTGGGAAGGAATACCTTGAAACTGGGAATGAAAACACTGGATTTTCATGGAGGGACAGTGTTGACAACTTTGTGCACTTGGTAAAGACTAAGTAGGAAACCAAATTATACTGTCCACATTTCACAAGTTAAACACACGCTAGCTGCAGGGCCCAAGGGGTGAAATTCCTAGGGAACCTGGCACACAAGCTCAGGTGTGTGTATATGAAAAAAGAGGGGAGGAATAATGAGGACCTGTTTCATCTGAACTTACACCAGGGGAACATGGCACTCAGCAGAAAGGTATTTCCAGACGATTGACTTAAATAACCTATGACCTATATAACCTGTCGTAGTACACAGTTTCAAAGGATAAAGAAACCCATTCTTAAAACAGGAAGAAAGAATACAAAGAAAATTGGTTTTGTGTTTTACACAGGCAATAAAAGAACAGTTCCCAGGCTCTTGCAGATATGATGCCAGTTTATTTTGACCTAAGTTTCCCAGAGGCAGAAGTTTGCAGGGCTTGAACAATGTGGCGTAGCAGGAAGGAATCATAAACACTTCGGAGGACTGATGCTGAATAGCCACTAGCTTCTGCTATCAGCTCCACACGTGTAAGGACTGCAGAAACAATATGGTCCTGTCCCTCTGGTGGCCCCATCAATGCGATTGCTTGAATGCAACAGAAGATCGCTCCTGCTGTTATCTTTCTAATGCTCTGTCCAGTCTATTTTTGAATCTCTCACAGGAAAGAGGTTTCCACTACATTTGTTTCCACTACGCTATTCCAAACCCTGCTAGACTTCACCACTAGAAGTCCTTCCTGCTATTCGGTGAGATATACATCTTCCCTTTAACTGGATCCCATTATTCCCAGGCGTACTTCTTTTCCAATGTGCTAACTAATACTGTTTCCTTTGTGTTAAAAGTTTTAGACTACTGTCCTCTGTCTTACTGCATAGCCAAACTGACTTGTTTAACTCCATTCTTCTGAGTCAGCTTTCCCTCTCCTTTGCATTTTTCTGTCTTTCTCTGAATAACAAGTTGCTGGTCTGCACCCTTTAGATACCAAGGCTTTCTAAACTGCACACATTAATTCTCTGTGCTTGGAAAGCTGTGATCTATGTAAGCAATATATTTCTTTTCTTAAGAAGCAGTATGTCCCTTGGTTCAGTGCTAGAGCATGAGGGAAAGGGATTAGATTTTGTGAAGTGTTTCAAGGTGCTCAGAAAAGCACCACTGCATGCCATAGCCACCAACCTGTACAAAGGCACAATTTGAGCTGTGGCCCAGTCATGCTGAGAGTATGCATTTGAGAAGCCTGAGATGAACAGTGGCTTTGTTGAAGCTGGCAGTGGTAAATCAAAATCCTTTGCAAATTGGCCACTAGTCATCCACACTGACCAAAACACTGTGTGCGTCTCATTACAAAGGGTAAACAGGTTTATTTGCATAAGGACACATGTATGCAAAAACCAGCTTATTGCCCTGCTGCCTATTGTCTGGGTTTTGAGCTCTGTTAAAATTTGGTGCTGAAGAACAAATGAAAAATGGGCATGTATCTATAGCAGCTGCCAATCTGGCAAGTGAGTCCTGGGTCTTTGCTTGGAGAAGACTTCCAGAAGCACCTTTTAGCAAGTGATGCACTCATATCTGACAAGAATTTGGTCTAATGTCTTTTTTCTTTCTAAGAATTGAAAACTTCACTTGGCACTAATGGGGCAGATAAGCCTCATCCTTGTCAGTACGTTACCAGGACCCATATACTGGCAATAAAGTATCATAAAGATATGCCTCAGACTTGATGTTAATGTAAAAGTGTTTCTGGAATAAGACTCATAGCTGGATACATTGTGGCTTGGATGGCTCCATGCCTACGTGAGACTCCATAAGAATAAAGTGGCTTATGCCTCTGACAGTAACTAGGTGTGAAGCAACTGTGCAATGAGTGTGTAATAATTTCTCCTTACATGACAGATCTCCTGCCTCTAGACCAAATTCATCCTTATGCACGCTGTGTTGCAAACTGCTAAAGGCATATAATTGTCTGTGAGTCACCAAGACAAGCTGTGTCTCTGCAGTATAGAGCACCTACAGGTAGCAAGAAGGTCTCACCAGTAAAACTGAAGAGTCCTCCAAACAGGTTCTCTTCCTGCTGGGTACAGCTGCCACCTCAGATCCCAAACTCAGGCTGTAGAGTTGGTGTTTTAGGAAAAAGAGCATCCACTTCTCTACAGCTGTTAACCAACCATGTGGAAACAGAAAGGAAAACCACCCCTAGTTTGTATGGGCTCAGTCATTTCCATGATGAAAACCAGCAGAGTTTCCTAGCAGCACCTACTGATACAGAGATGCTGCTGTTTTCCCCTGTTCTTCAGATAAGCAGATCCTGGGAATGTATGAGGGAAGGTATGCATAATATGCTGCTCAACAGTAACACGTCCTGCCAGTTAGACTGTGGAGCACAGGAAAGAAGGTTTTTCCAAAGTGTTATCACCATGACCTGGGATACTCAGATGCCCAAAAGTTAAAATGGGGAGTGGGGGAGAGGAGTGGTTCAGAAGAATCATCCCTTCTCCAGTGACACAGGAGAAGCTGTAATTCTGCAAATCATTTACTGTGGGATCTCTGCTAGGTACAAGAAAGGGTCACAGCACAGCCGATGGGGTTTGGGTTTGTTCCTTTCTGTCCTTCAAGAGGGAGGCCTCATCCAGTTGCTGGGATGTGGAAGTCTGTCAAACCTGATCCTTTCCAGTATCCTCTGCTGCAGACATGCTATTTACTGTCAGGCAGTAAATCTAAATCTGCCCAGTCCTGAGGAGTAAAATGGGGTCACACAGTACCTCTTCTAGTATACTTACATATTCTTCCCTTTACCTACACAGACACTCTGCATGAACGTATCATTTTGAGGAGTTTGGGAGGAAACATTGAAAACAAGTGTATCTGAGGTTAAAATGTTCTGTTAAGCAAAAAGAAAAAAGAGTGGAAATGGAATGTTTTAACTTTTGGAATGAAAGCCAAGCAGCAGAGCTTCCTGAGAAAGGGAAATTGTTTCCTGGCAGAGCTAACCATGGTGTAATGCCTGTACTTAATCTTGGCTCCAGGGCTGCAAGGGTGGGCAGACACCTCGCTCAGCCTGCTCACCTCTGCGTGGCTTATTGTCCTGCTGCTCTGAGGACCATAATGCTTACAGATTTCAGCCCCTTCATCTGCACAGTACCAAGTACCCTTTCCTCCATCCACTCCACTTCAGTCCTCTTGGGTGACAGGTGACATATCCTTAGTGTAGTCTTCCTAGGGACAGGGTAAGTGCCTATGCTGAAAGAAAGCTGCCCTGTAGTTCGGGTGAGGGTGTCATTCCCCATGCAGCAACTGGGATACTGCACCTGGAACTGTGCTCACTGTAATGTCTCGCTGGCCACAAGCACAAGGGAAGAAATGGCTTCTGACCTCCTCTGTTGAGGGACGGGATATGTTTGAACCCCAGGAGGTTTCTGCAGCCCCCCGCTGAGACAGGGAACAGAGGACTCAGAAGAATTTTCTCCATGTTGCTCTGTTGCTTGCTAGAGGAGTGGGGCAGGACCCAGGGCCTCTTTGTGGTATCCTCACCTGACAGAGGAGGGAGATTTACTGAAAAGAGCAGTGGCCCCATCACTCCCCAAATGTCCCAGATGAGGACATTGTGGTGTAGGGAGAGCACGGGGCCTGGGGCTGCAGCTGTGTCCAGCAGGTTGCCCAGAAGACAAGTGGCAAAGTGAGCAGAGAACTGCTCTCAGCCGTTTTGGAAGCCCTGGAAAAGCTTTCCTGAGCCGGTGTAGCAACAGGCAAAAGGAAGATCTAGCAGGAGCTATTTGCAGAAAAGAGACATGGGAATGGAGATGTCACAGAAAGAAATGAAATCTGTTGGTAGGCACAAAGGAGAGGGGAGCCTTCCCTAAATAAACCTGGTTGCTGCACCTTCGCAGCTTAGGGAACACATCACACCATAGGGAGCCACCAAAGTGAAACTCAGTCTTCAATTGCTTCACCTCGCTGTGCGAGTAAAGTTCAAATGTCTCAATGCTCCCAAGCTCCTACAGAAAGGCTGGGAAAAGGAATGCCATGACTGCTGTTGAATAAGGGCTGAAGAAAGCCACAAGCACTTTCAGTGGATGCCTTGACTCACAATATCTTCAGCAGGGTTTGGTACAGCCATGGCAATTAGATAGCTTGGACCAACTCTGACGGTGTAAACTAACAAACCAACACAATAATTTGTGATGCTTTTTGTACTGTGAGTGCAAAGAAGGTTTAGTGGCTGATTTTTTACAAGTGCTTTCACTTTCATCAGTGCCAGCTTTACACATTTTTTATGTGAACTCCTCATGTTAACAGTCTGTGATATAAGCTTCATGACTTCAAGTTCCTTTCATCAGTTGTAACACTGGAAAGAAAACTGATTCTCAAATCTATCTTGCATTGAGAAGTTGGTCTCCACAAAATAAAAAAAAAAACCAAAAACTGAAGATCAGCAGACTCACAAAATTACATGAACTGCAAGAATGGGGTTTTGTTGCCTTTTTCTCCCTCTTTGGGATCCTAAGTGGTTATAATCACGGCTTTCAATGTGGCGCATTCCTGACAGCAGAATGGCTAAGATTGTAGGTACTTGCCCCTTAAGAACAGAAAAATCACACTAATCACTCCAAGAAAGTGATCCCAACTATCTTGCTCCTGTGGGTTTTTCAAAACTAGGGTCTTCCTGCTAGAGACGTGATGGAAATCAGCTGGCTCGGTCAGCCCTCTGCCCTTTTTTCCCTTAATCTTAGTAATCCTCATGTGTCCCACTAGAGCAAAGAGCTTGCCAGTTATGCCAGCAGGAAAGCACAGAGCAGCTCTGCCTGCCACTGATGAAGCAAATGGGGAAATGACAGAACTTCTCATTTCTGTTGCACAGGACCATTAAATCTGTTTTTAAAGCAAAAGATTTTAGCAAGTCTCTGGGTCCTGCTCATGCTGCCTGTGAAAAGCTCTCAGGAAGAAACAGAGCAGAGAATTGGCAGTCAGGAACTCAAGTCTTTGCTCTTGGCTCTACTTTGGTTTAATATTTTCTTACTTTTGGGACATTAATCACCTTTTTGGAGGGCTGAGGCAGGGAGGGGAGACCAAATGCACTACTTAAAAAAAGTCTTGGGAGTTGAGATGTTTTAAAAATAAGAAAAGATGTAGCACTCTACAGATGATCAGAAAACAAGGTAACATCAGGAAAAAGCGGGGAATAGAGGTAAAGGAACAGAACCAAGAGCCGGAAAGTCTTAGGTTAAATACTTCAGAGAAGCTTCCTGACAGCCAGACCTGCCGTATATGTCACATGTGTCTCCCAGAAGGAAATGGCAGGACTGTCCCTTTCTACTCTGAAACACCACTGCGGCAGACACAGAAAATACTCGAGGGGTGCACTCCTCTGTGCAGAGAGGAGAGGGGGTGAGGGGGAGCGTCCTCAACATTGCAAAATATCTGCTTCAGCCCTCATTTAGTCTTTGCTCCATATTGTGGCTTCCTGTGCACAGCAGTTAAACTAAAAGCTCAACTCCCCTTCCCCTCTGAGACATCACAGGATACTATGTAGTAAAAAAGAATAAAACAAGCGCTAACAGTTACTGATCCAGGCTCTGTCAAACCTCCAAACCCTTATAAAGCTATATATTTGTCATGCCACATGTAGTCTGTGCTGAGTTGGTTTGATCACTGCTTGGTCCTTCTCCACACCAAAATCTGTTTAGGTAGTCTGTTGAGGACATTTCTTGTAAGGAACGTGCCTGATCTTTAACCCCTGCCTGTGGGGCAGGCCAGCACAGATAACAAGGATTGCGATGTTAGCACCTGGGTGTTATCAGAACAGCCCAGCTGAGCTATGTGCTGGAAATCTTCACAGAAAAATTGCAGCGGTGCCTCAAGCACACCGTTCCCTGGCTTTGTTGCGTGTCCCCTGCTGTTGGGGCTGCACATACGCAAAAAAGGTTTCTTTGTGAGGATAATATAAAGTGTTTAGTAAGACCCGTGTTTAGCTGAGAGAAATACCAAAAGTCCTCTTTCGTCATTTGAGGTTTTGACAATGTTGTAATCATCTTTCTATCTATCTCCCTTGCCCCTCCTAAAAATAAATATTTTTTTCCTATTAAAATAAAACTGAAAAATATTTAATTTGCCACTTAAAAACCTGTTTGAAAAGCCAGTGAATCCTGTCTGACATGAGCGAAGCAAGCACCATCACTCCTGTTTCATATGTATGGGAAAAGAGGCAAGGGGAGGGGAACTGCCTTGCTACACAGGAGAAGGCTTGGACTTAAATGCCAGGGAAGCCTGACTCCTGCTTCCACACCCTTGCCCACCAACTGTGTGCCCACCCAGAGAAAAGAGCTCCAACTCTCCTGAAGCATGGGACACGCAGCATGGAGAAAAGGGCACAGGAAACCCTCCGGGGGTGTGCTACCCGCATTTACCTCGCTGAAGCAGTGGTTCCCCGGTCTTCTTTCCTGAACCAAAATGCTCTATCAATAACGAAAGTGAGACTGTCCAATCCACGTGGAACGGTGGGGAGACACCACTTAGGGTCCAAATCACGGCTGCTGCTGTATGGGTTGGGTAGGAATCGACCCCAAGGAGCCCACTAATCCTGCACAGTTTTTTCACTTCTCCTTATGTCCCCATTTTTATGGAATTTTTAAAACCTCCTTTCAAAATGATACCTTTTAAAATGTAACTCTCTTTCCTACCTCAGAGACTAAAAAAGTAAATGGAGGTCCTTCCCTGTTGCCCTCTCACAAATGTAATTCCTCCCCATACCGTCCCCCTAATTTCCAAATCTGGACTAAAACCACAAAATATTCTGAGGTGCATGGTGGGGGCTGGGGTGGGGGAGGAGAGACATTTATCTGAACCTCAGCAAAAAGATATTTTGAGCTGCCTTTAGTAAAGAAATTGCTTTGCAAGGTGGAGCTAATGCAGATCAAGGAGCCAGTCACAGGCTAGTGGAAATAAAAGTTTTCTTTACCTCCATGTCCTGCAAGAGAGAGGTGTCCTCGGGGCAATCTTGCTTCCCCACCCCTTTCCCTCTTATCTGTGGGAAAACTTCAGCCGAGCCAGAGTGAAATCGCGCTGCTGTGGAGGGTATGTAACATCCAAGCTCCTGCTCAGCCTGAGAACTGACAGAGCCCAGCGAGTGACCCTGCACTACGAACAAGGAAGAAGGGCGGGTGGGTGAGAGGAAGAGAGGGAGGGGAGAGGAGGGGGAGGCAAGGCAATCAGGGTTTAAATTTAGACACTACTCTAAACAGATACTGTCCTTCCCGGAGTGCTGGGTGCATGAGACAACAAGCAGCAAACTCTGCTGCTGTGCCCAAACCTGGGGACATGAGTGTTTTGTCCCTTCCTTTCTTTCTTCCCTTCGCATTTTCTATCACCTTATCTTTATATTCCCCCCGTCCCGTTTTGCCTCTATTTCTCTCCATTGCTTGCAGTTGCTCCTCTGGTGTCTCTGCCTGGGTCTCTCCCCTGTTCCACGCTTCCCCCTCCAAGCCTGCAGGGTCTCTTCCTTGCTATTTGTTCGTGAGGAGGATCGTCTTTCCTCTAACTGCAGCTTCCTTTCTCTCCTTCACGCTTTTCTGTCATTTCGATCAGCAGTGGACAGTCTTTAGAGTGGTTAGAGGAGCAGAGAGCAGGCGGTTATTGCATTTGAACAGAATTTAAAGCTTTGGTGTCCCGGTGCATGGGTGGGAGTCCCAGGGATGACAGTAACATCAGCAGTACTGCAATGCCGCTGGGTGATTCCCCAACGAGAGACTGGGGCTCTGTCACGAAGGGCGCTGCACAAATGTGGGCACAAGCAGAGAGACCCCATGCAAGGTGTTGCTGGCTAGCTGTAAAGCAGGACTAGCTCTCTCCACCCTAAATTCGTGTTTCACACTACCAGGTTAGAAGGTACAGGATGTTCTTCTCTCCCTTCACAGGGAAGGACAGACTTGGTGCACTGGAAATGAGAAGCTTCCATGGTGGTAGAAAAATTCAGATGAGAAAAAATAAGCGTCAGGAATGTTTTGCTACAATTTCCCTTTCTGTTCAGATCGCAGTGTTGTAAACTAGATATCTCTTTTAACAACTGCTTGCATATGCTCCTTCTCAAGAATTTCAGTCCCCACCTCTTGAGAGCAGGGTGGTGCAGAGGAATTTGGAAACACTCCCTTTGTCTTCTGCTGGCTTCCTTGCCTTGTATGCAGCTGCAAAGTGACACAATGTCATGTCCTCATTTTGGGATGATACCTTGGCGGCAGAAGAGGGTTAAAAGCATCTTTTCTGAAAGAGATGCATACTTTTCCTTTGCAGTGTTTCACAAGTCCCTGCTGGCTATGGAGAAAAACACTCCAGAATGGATTTAAATGTGACCATCATGATATTCCAGATTATTGTTACCAATAAATCATCTCCACATAATTGTTCCTACAGTATAGTTAACTGTTGCTGTACTGCATGCTGTAGGACTCCTGTGGAATTAGCAGATTTAAATCATGATCTCATTATCTCCCGAGTTCAATATACAACGGCTACTCAGTCTTTAGCCAAAAGAAAGATAGGCTGAGTTGCTGCAATCTGGAGATTGGGCAAGAGGACTAATGAATCTTCTGTTGCTGAAACACTGGATTAGTTGAAACTCCTCTACTGTAAGCAACCAGAAGATTCTGCAACTATAAGAAAATAGATTAAAATCCGGAAGAAATATAAAAATGAAATTGCTTCTTGACTGGAAATCCTGTTGATTGCTTAAAGTCCTGACAATGGTACGTTGGGAGAGGGGATAGGAACTGAACTGATGAGAAGCAGGGTGAGGCAGGGAGGGCAGGATGCTTCGGCTGCGCACACTTTGCCTGCTGTTGGGACAGAAGGAGGATCTCATGCTTGGGGATTTCACTGTGGGCACTGGTCACAAGTGTTGTTTTCAAGATGTCTGCCACGTAACAGACCGTCAAAATCACATGCTTCCAATGGCTGCTTCATGCCGCTCAGGGTCTATTTCAGAATTTTCTTTCTGCTTTCAGGGGTTGTACTCTGCAGAGGAAACCGTTTGCTTAGGTCTGCAGAAAAGGAAACTGCTAGGCAGAGATAGTATCACTTTACCCATACTAATAAAGCAAAGGTAGTTGCAGCTGCCCCACCACAATTCTTCACTCTATTTATTTTTGCTCCAAAGTATCTTGCCACAAGGTAAATTTTTTCTGCCAGCAGGATTCCCAAATGCCATTGCTCTGAGCATCGTACACAGTACTCAGTTTATTAATGCTAAATCTTTCTTCCTGAAGGAGTAAGGAGAGGATGCACAGAAATATGGTGTATGTTTTTCTCCAGACAGGAAGACATGAGGTGTGGACTTGCTCTAGACTTTCTTGTTTCTGGACTGAAAAACACTAGAAAATCTGAAACAACCAACCAACATGCTTTAACTGCAAGAACCTTGTGACAAACGTTATTAAGGGAGGTTATACTGAGGAACTGGGTGTTTTACATGATGTGTATGTGCAAGTATGAATGTGAGATATTTTAGAGTATGACTCTGCATCTCTGTGTGTATCTCTGTTTACAGACCTTCTGGGACATAGCAGTGTCTATGAGACTAACTTCTTCATATATGCAAAGAAAAGTTTCTACATCTGTTCTGCTCAGTAGGAAAAAAATGCTGTTGTCACAAGTGCCATTAAAACAGACTCCAGGGGGAAATTTCATGTGAGTGAGAAGATGTTGCACCTTTGGACCCCTGGATTTTGCAGCTTTCCCAGATGATTCTTTTCAAGTTGTGTGAGGCCAAAACAGCAAGTTTGCTTCAGGCCAAATGACTGGTGCTCCTGCTACAGGCAGCATGGGAGGGAGAGGTGCAAGGAGATCCTTCATCCTCGTATGCCTGCAAAAGAGGTAGCAATAACTAGTTCTGCCATGCTCAGAAACATCATGTGCAATTATTTGCTGGCCTGTTGCGTTTTGGCTATGAAGTATGGACCATGGGGCCTCTATAGGGCGCTAAGTCAACAGAAAGGAGATGCAGGCACACAACAATCCTTTGTTCAGAGACCACTCAGGAAAGAAAGCTTTTGGGGACATCTGAAACTTTGACTCAGACATTTGTGTCCACAGAGCTATCTCATTCGGGTGTGTCTGTGTGGGTGCCAAATCTGGGAAGGTATGTTTGTCAGGGTGGTGGATGAGCAAAGGGTGGAGGGAGCTGTGGGTCCCTGCAAGACAGATTGAATCTCTGTACTTTTTTAAGCCATTTGTTTAGAGTTTAGTAGAGCTCACCTGTTCAGTGCCAGTATCTGAGTTTGTTCGGTCCACCTATCTGTCTGGATTTGGCTGCTGCTATCCACACAATTTTCCAGAATTCATATTATTAACCAGCAGCTGTTACCAGGTTGGGTTTTTGACCCCCTGAAAATGGGGTTTCAACCTTTCCTGTTCCCACTCAAGCAATTCAATTCTCAACTGAAAAAAAGGGGGATAGGGTAACCACAAAAAAAAAGCACTTACATTTCAAAGATCAATGAACTCTAAAAGCCAACATCCTGTTTTGGGTTGGGTTTACACATCGTCTCCTCCGACAACGGCAAGCTGACAGGAAGCGAACGTGAACAGTGTTTTCTATGGGAAACTCGCTTTTTGAACCCACCTTTCTGCTAACCGTGTTGTGAAGTATCTGCTCCCACCGACCCTGCCCTCGCCCCTCATCATTAAACTAACACTGCGGATGCTCAGCCTCACCCTCCTAGCAGGAAATGAAGTCAGCTGGAACGCTTTGTACCATGGACATTTTTTGCTCTAATTCTGCAGCTGCAGTGAAGCACGTCTGAGAGCACACACGCACACACACGCTCGTGTGCCAGCACCTGCATGCATATACATGGACTGGCGTGCCAGGCACTCCGTACCCCTGGGAACTGATGTCAATGGGAAAGTCCCATTACCAAAGATGCTTGAATTAAATGAAAGGACGCTGTTATAAGTGATTCTCGCCAAGTTGTATTGGACAGGGAGTGCGAGACTGTATGTGTTGTGTGGTGGCCACATAAAAAAGGTGATAGAGACTAAGGGAAAGGTTGAATCATTTCATGTGCTCCTGACTGTCAGCCTGCGCCTGAGTGCTAACATCATGGTTCAGATTAACCAGGCTCTGGGCAAAAGCCTGCCCCTAAGTGGAGTAAAGTTAGGAAAATGCAATATAGTACAGGGAGCATTTCACCTGCAACACTTTGCCTGGGCTTCTCTGCTCTCAGTAACGAGATCACACTGAGGCAGACCATACTCATTCATACCAGGCAACCTGGGGCTGGTGGGTGATGTACAAGTGTAATCTCTTGCAGCTCCAAAGTTTCTTTGGAGAGCTCTTCTTTCACTGCTGACTTCAGAGAACAAACTGAGCCGGGGTATTAAGAGGCATGGCTGCATCCCGTCATATTAATACAGTGATGGGACAAATATTAGCGTCAGCCATTGACAGCTTGCTTCTAGACGGAACAATTTCTCTACCAGTTACTGGTTTTAATACACAACAAGGCTTAACATAAACAAACAAAATGTTACAGTCAGAACACGGGTGCTGCGACAATTCCAGCTATCTGTGCTGGGTACAACCATGGTTTTGATTATGTTGTTCTCAGGCCAGTCCTACTGCCCATCTCTCAGTGTCCTAGAAAGTGGTGTCACAGCTGGCCCTCGCAACAGCTTCCTCGGCATGCAGCCCAAGCTCCTACTGAACAGCAAGATTTTCTGCCTGAAAATGGAACAACATTTCTGGTCCCTAACAGGTTTTGCATAGAGGACGCTTGCCTTGCCCTTGCCTGTGTGGTGGCTGTTAAAAAGATAGAAGGACTTCTAGCTGACTCTCAGGCCAGTGCTATATTCATTTTACCTATGTTTTAAAAAATACACTGATGAATGGGTCAGAAGCTAAATTCCCAACCAAGTGAATTTGGGAACTTTGAAGACAAGAACAAATAAATGCGTTACGCACAAGCACGCAACACCTTTTTGTGTTCAGCAAAGGCTGTGTTGTGTGCCATTTCCTAATAGCAATAGCACTGCCTTGTTCGGCAGTGCTGGTATCTCCTCAGGAGGATATCTAACCAACATTTTTAGAAAAAATTTGCATGGTGGGTCTCATGTAGCACTAAGCATTGGCACTTCAAAGCACTGAGTACTTCAGCTTTTGCCAGAGCTGACTCACAGGTCAGTCGCTTCTGTCAAACACAGTGGCAAGTGACTTTAATCAATTCTGGCTGTCATTTGGATGTGGAGAGCCAGCCTGGCTCAGAAATCAAGCGCTACACACAAGAGAGACTGCACAGCCTGCAAGTGTTATCTGGACAAAGAAAAGTTTCTGTTCATGGGCAGACTGCATGATCTAGACAGGAAGCCTGGCCCAGTGTGCCGCTAGACTGTGTGTCTGAAGAGAAACCTTGCCCAGCCCATCCAACAGCCATGCTATCTAAAGAGAGAGCTGGCTCCAGAAAAAAACAGCTACGAAGAGGGCAGACAGAGCGTGATGATACACTAGCTAGGATGGAGACCTTGCCCACTTTCTGGCTAAAATACACCTTCTCTAGAGACACAGCCCCCAGATTCAGCCTGAGGCACATCGCATCTAAACCACACTGATATTAATATTGTTCCATGAACTGGCCAACCCCTGGAGGGAGTAAACTGGCTCAATCTATGATGAGATATTACTGTCTATTTACGGGCTTTTTATGTAAATAAGCACATGAGTTGAAAGGAGAACTAGTGGCTAGCAATACTTTCTTGACCTTGTTACGCAAGGATGCTGGGAGCCCCTAGACATATTGCACCACAACAGAGAGAATCCTTCTGCTTTCTCTGAGATCTAGCTGAGGAAGTGAGAGTGCCTGCAGATTTACTTCAGATAACACATCCTTTCAGAGCAAGCCGAAAGACTTAAAGACCTTATCCCTCACCCTACAGGTTCACCCCACTCTACCCATCCAAGAAGAAAGAGGGGACCAAAAGAAGCCTCCTTGGTTCAGTGCCATGTGCAAGACAGTCTATACACTGGTGTGCACTGTTCACAGTGAAAGTACTCAGCCTAATAAATCCTGTTCTCTGTAGCAGAGAGCCAATGCTATTTGCTTCCATAAATCCTGCCGAGTCTGAATTCCCACCAGGCTCATCAGCCCAAATCCTTCGGGCAGCTGGTTGGGCAGCAGCACCCCTCAGCGGCTGCAGCCCTGGACGGCTGCGGCACTGCTGCAAGGCTGGAGGGGCAGGAGAAGGTGAGGAAAACTTGACAGACTTTGTTTGGAATGGTTGTTTTCTCTGGGCCCCTGAGATCCCACTGTATGGTCCCAGTGGAGGCAGGGGGAGCGCGAGATGATCTTCCACACTCTCCACAAGGTTCACGTTGACTCTCCTGCCACAGGGGCTTTACGGCTCTGGTAACGCGCACCCTTCCTGGCGAAGGAGGGACGGCCATGTTCAGCAAATGCATGCTGCTAATAAATCTAAACTCCAGAACAGAAAAGCTTTCCCCTTTTCTGCATTTTCTTTTTCTGTAACAAAATAAAAAAGCATGGCTAGCTCTGCTTCCCACATCCCCTTTATCTTCTTTCATAGAATCATAAAATCATAGAATAGTTTGGGTTGGAAGGGACCTTTAAAGGCCACCTAGTCCAACCCCCCTGCAGTGAGCAGGGACATCTGCAACTAGATCAGGTTGCTCAGAGCCCCGTTCAACCTGGCCTTGAATGTAGCCAGGGATGGAACATCTACCACCTCTCTGGGCAACCTGTGCCAGTGTTTCACCACCCTCATTGTGAAACATTACTTCCTTAGATCTACTCGAAATCTACCCTCTTGTAGTTTAAAACCATTACCCCTTGTCCTATAGCAACAAGCCCTGCTAAAACGTCTGTCCCCATCTTTTGTACAAGCCCCCTTTCTATCCTTTGTTTTTTGCCCCGTGGCATACGTCGTTATTCCACATACTCTCCATGACATCCCTTCTTTCCTGTGCTGACCCCACCAACCACCTCCTGTCTGCCCCCGTCACACTCTCCTGCTCCCCAGTAAAATCATTCACACACTCATCCCCACCACCTCCCTCTATCACTCATCCCTTTGCCTGCATCAAATATTGAAAGTGGAAAGAAATAAGCTGTTTCTGGGTATGCATGCACATGTTGGTGGGGAGAGAAAAGAGGAAGCTATGTCTCTGTTTTAGCTAGCAAAATCTCTTAACGAAAAGTGTTTGTTGCAGTTTGTCTTCCTCATCCCCTTCTCTTTCCTAAGCCGTTTCCTCTAGGCCATTTTCATCCCTTTCTCCCATACTCTTCACTCCTGCAGAATGGCTCCTACTTTTTTCCCTTCGACACGTTTCATTCCTGCCCCTCATCTAAATTTATTGTATAATGCTACATACGTAAAGACAACCTTTCGTGCAGTCTCTTCCCTCACACCTCACTCCTTTTCTTGCCATTTTTCTTCTTAGCATTTTGCCCTGAAATACCACTTGTCCCCCCTATCACAAACAAGGCTGCTTTGTTGCTGGAGCAGTTGCTACTTCCAAGCTCGGCTACCTACCGGAGCTGAGTGGCTGCACGACAAGGGTTCAGAGCAGCTTTTTTTTTTACTTTTCAGTTCTAAGAAAATACGGGTTTCTCCTCAGCACCGCTCAGAGAGGGCAGCAGCAGAAGGCTCCATGATTCCGTGCACTACAGGGAAAGTTGGGGTCTCTGCCCATGTTCTGCAGGCAGGGGGAAAATGATTTTGTCCTGCCTGTACATAACAACAGGGCAGTATATAATTGGTAGGGAATGGATGTATGGTGTATTTTCCTTTCTGAATTCAGCGCAACAAAATGATTCATCTGGCCTGCTATAAGCTATGGGTGTTGTGGGGCACCTGAGGGGCAGATGTAAGTAACTGTACTCAGTAACAGTAACTCACACAGTAAGTTAATTTGGGTTTCTCTGTGCTACATTGCTATATATGTAGTGTAGACATACTTGGTAAGATTGAAGTGAAAATGGAAATCCACCATCTTTTAGGAAGTTGAATCAAGTCTCAATATTACCCCAGTTAAAAACATTTCTTTATACAGATCCTTATAAGGTGACTGAGCACAAGGTGATGCATAAAATGAGGTATATGTCAGTATTTACTTCTGTAAGTAATCCACCGAAGGCCAGGACGTTGTTCCAACTAGCAAAACTAATTCTTGTAGAAAAGATGACTTTGACAATCATCCTGCAGTTTGCAAGTGATAAGACTTGAGCTATGCCTAGTGGCAAATGATCTTATGAGCCTTACAGTCCCAAACAGTTTCAAATAGACCCTCCTTGCTGTAATTAAATGATGTTTTCCTCAAGGAAGGTTCGGCCACAAACACTTGTGGCGACACAGAGCCACCCTTCGGCAGTAGCCAGGGATAGTGGGACCGATGGTGCCACAAACCACCCTTTGGAACTGATGGACTTCCCTGGCCAGACAAACGAGGGGCAACGCCAGGGGACAGCTGCTGCTGCTGGGCACCATGCTGACACCGTGACCAATGCCGGGTCACTCAGACCTTGCAAAACATCTCGGCTCCAAGCGAGTGGGTGCCAGAAGGTAAGCAAAGCCGTTCTGCGGGATTGGCTCTGCTTCAGATGCCCGCGGGCCGCCTCAGACCGGTACCC
>NW_010534841.1:1706-2812 GCF_000687285.1 Phaethon lepturus | reverse complement strand
GGTGCAGGACCCAGCCTGCCGCCCGCTCAGCCCCTGCTGTGGCCGGCAAGGAAAGGGGCTTCATGCTGTTCTGCTGAGAAATGGGTATCGGTTCAGCTTCCAGATGTGAACTGATTCAGCATCGACATCCCCGAACGCTGAGGATGCACGTGCAGTCGGGATAGGTGCCATTTAGCCCTGATGGTTATTGACCCCTGATCCTAAAGAGATTCATTTTTAACCCAGTTAACTCCCCAACTCGTTAATGATTTAACTCCCCAGGAAGGTCCTGGTAAGACACCGAGGCTGGGAGCATGGGCAGAGGACAAGGAGGGGGTGCACGGGGGTGTTAAATACCAGCTGTGCTCTCCCTGTTACACATTTCCCTTTGCCTCTGCTTTGGTCGGCATTGGGCTATAATGCCAGCTAGCTCCATTTGCCATCCTGACATAGTTACAGTATTGGCTGGTACCACCTTGGCCCCCTTTAGAAGTGTGCCAGTAACACTATAGTGCGTACGTGGCCTGTGGGTTGAACAATAAATTAATTCCACGCCACACAATCCATGGGATGTTTGGGGGCAAGAGACTAAAGAGAATAAATTAATTTTTTTTTTTTTCACCCTGGCATAAGTGAGCCAGTAAAAAGATGTTTTGCATTTTAACTGCCAAAATCCACCTCAATATATTGAGCAGGGGGAGAGAGAGACAGAAAGAGTGCGAGCAAGACTGCATCATGCTTTCTATACCATCCTCGTCTATGGTCCGTGCATTATTAATAGGCTATAAGCGCATCACAGACAGCCCTATCAATACAACACACAGTAGATAAAAAGGCCCATAAACAATGTATTAAATGGTTTGTGCCTATAGCGATATACAAACCAGTTGGCTGTGTGTTGAATTATCTATTAAGCATTAATAAGGACCTTAAGACAGGAGCAACCCTCCAAGGCAGCCAACAGCGGGCAGCTCGCTCCTGCCGGGGTGGGCTGCAGTTGCTGCGCTGTGCTCAGCTCTCGTCCCCTCGCACGTGCGCAACCGCACGGGCGCGATCGATTGACGTGCACAGTCAAAACAAGAGTTTCTATGTCCAGTTTACATGTCTATCTGGAAATCAATCGCTAA
>NW_010534841.1:0-1694 GCF_000687285.1 Phaethon lepturus | reverse complement strand
AAAAAAAAAAAAAAAAAATCAATACCCACATTGAGCAAGGTCTGAAGCCGCTGTCCTGCGAGACGGCGACAGGGCTCGTGGCCACCAGCAAATGTTAGACCTGGCTGGCACCTAGCACGGAAGGCAGCTTCGATAGCCCAGCCCCTCAGCAGTAACGCCGGCCACCTCGCTGTGCGGTGGCCAGCCCGGGGACTCTCATGACACACTCGGAGTCGCCCCGGTTGGCCCACGCGCCGAAGTGACTGCGAGGCGCTTGTGACACCAGATGCGGTTCCTGTTGGCTGCATTAAATCAAAAGGAGTTGACTGCATTAATTATATATGAAAGCCAGGGAAATTGCTCTGAATTCATATGGCAAAGCCCTCTCCCAGCTGAAAGCCACAGCTTCTCAAACAAGTATGGCATTGGTAATTGTGGTAATGGGAAAATGAAGCTGTTAGCAACTTTGAACAATTTGGACGAAAAGACACAGAGGCTTAAAAAAAGCATCTGTAGAAAGACTGGAATATAAAGGAAACTACTGACAAGTGTAAAAAAACCCCTTCTTTCCATGTAAGCAAGGGCATCGGAAGATCAAACGAACATTCAGGTGTGTGCACTGGCAGGTGTGTGCCCATGTGCTGGCTTGCTTACACCCCCCCACACCCCCCCACCCCACAGCTCCCCACACCCCCAACGCACACAGAGACGCAGACACACACAAACCCAGCAAACACTTTTGTGGCCCAGCACTGTCTTTTCCTGGACTTGTTCATCCCACTTCCTCGGTGTTTCAGGTTCTAAGGCGCACGCCTGGGAGGTGAAGAAAAGTGAGCAGTTCCCAGGCCGGAAAAGTCTCCGTTTTGCTGCTCATTAACTACCACAACACTACGATGGCCCCAGATTTTCCCTCTGCCCTGAATTGGAATAACCGCTGCCTACATCATTCAAGTCAACAACTGGCCTAAGTTCTCTGATAAAATGCAGCCAAAGGGCCAGGGTCTTAAATTTTTTTAAGTACAAGTGAGGCAATACTGTGTCAAAATAGTTTTAAAGGTCTCGAGAATCTTTTGGCTGACTTCTCTCGGGCCTGGGGAGGATTGTTAGTGGTTAAAAACAGCTTTCACAAAATTAATATTTTTTTGCAGATAAATAAAAAGTTATTCACAATTTTTTGATCTTGTTAGTTATGATGAATGAAGAACTAGTCCAAACAGCAACATGATCCCTTCTAGCCACCCCCTGCTCTGCTCTTAAGACGTTATCTGCCAGTTTACCTGTATATAAAATGTTCCTCCACTCATACAGTTTTTTAGAGACGTATAAGAGCCCCAGATCTAAGCTCGCTGCTGCTCCCCCTTTATCATCATCCAGCCCACAGGGATAAACTGACTTGAGATTCAGGCTCATTGGCATTTCCGCTGAAGGAGTTGAAATACAGGGATGGTTCTGGCTGCACTTCAAAGCCCAGCTCCTTCTTTGTGCACTCACCTTATAGCACACACCTGCTCAAAATAAGCAGGTTCTTTCCAAAATGTCACCCTCATAACACAGTCTCTCCCAAGCCCTGACGCTGCTGCGTTTCCGTAAGGCGCGAAGGCTCCGCGGCTGCTGAAGGGGCTTGGGGAGACGGGAGGCTGGGCGGGAGCAGGGAAGAGAAAGGGAATCCTTTTTATTGCATGCTTTATTAATGCTGCAGTGCTCAAGCTCGCCGT
>NW_010534840.1:30742-35267 GCF_000687285.1 Phaethon lepturus | reverse complement strand
GGATGAGGAGAGAGGATGCAGCTGCTGCCATCAGCCGGTACAGAGACAAATGCTCTGAGCTTTCGGTTCGTCCCCCCCTCCGGAGGCACAGGGCAGGGAAGGGTTTTTGTGCGGACAAACCTGGCTAGTGCAAGTAAGAGGCAGCACCTTCGGTGCCTCTTTACCTTGGAGAAACTGGGTCTCCTTCTGATGAGACCTGCTACTTTATACTGTTCTCAACCCCTTGCCTGTGAAGACCTTAACCCTAGTTTATCTAGAAAACTTCAGGAAAAAATTAAACTTGCTCCAGTTCATGGCTAGTTACACGACTAGCTCCCTTCTCTCATTAGCTGTGCTTACGCTCTCGAGTTTCTGCAAAAATGCCTTAATTTACCATGTGAGCTAGGACTAAAATCACCAAGTAACACAAGGTGATGCACATCAGCCAGAACATGTATGTTAGCCTCCGGTTCCTCAGTACCCCTGACCACGGCGTTAGTAGAGAGAGGTGGTCATTTCAGTATTTTTCCTTTCTATTCCCCACAGCATAGCAAAGGCCTTGGATCTCCAGAAGCATTTAAAAACCCCAGCGAGGAGATTATCTGCTGGAGAAGCCAGAAAGGTACGTGTTAGATTTGTGTTTGAGCAAATCCTGCTCTTTCTCCCTTGAATGTGGTGCACAGAAAACCTTCATTCAAGCTCGAGGATGTGTTGGGTTCCTTGCCCTGGTGTCAGTGAGAGCAGAATATGGTGCTTGATGTTGTAAAAGTTTGGGGATTTTTTGTTGCACAAAGTAGAAATTTTCTTCTTGGACTGAAGCCTAAAATTAAAGTCAAATAGAAAAAATAAAAATTTCAGATCCTTATCGTTTCAAAGGGAACTACTTCCTTATAACACAGAAGCAGATAGGGCAAAGTAGGTTCCTGGCGTGATTCGTTTTCATCAATAGTTTTTGAATCCAGCCTGGCAGGACACCCCCCTCTCCTCTTTCCCCACTCTCCCACGTTGTGTGTTTAAGAAATGCTAACCACAAATTGGATTTACAAGCTAATCACCTCTTCATGCCCCACCACGTGCATCTGCCAGTAAATGGGATGGAAAACCACTTTCAGGTCTTTGGCAGGCTTGGGGGTTTTGAGGAAAGATGATTCTGGGAGATTAAAAAGTTAACTAAGAACACCTGAGGTGGTGTTTTGGTTTTTTTTTAATACCTGTTGCTCCTGCATTTTGGAATCAAGATTCAAAAAAAAAAATGAAGCTTCAGCTTCTAAAAGATTCGCAGGGGTGAAGACGTACCAGGACAACTGACCAGTTTTGCGGGTAAAGTAAAAGCAGACCTGCCCTGCCCTTCTTGTCTTTCCCGTTTCAGCTGTGTTTCGCGCTGAGCGTCCTGGGAGACCTGAGGGTAATGCTTTGGGACGAGCCGTCAGCGGGCATGGACCTGAAAGGGCAGCGCCGTATGCGGTGAGCAGCCCCGTTTTAGCGGAACCGGGATGTGTGGAACAGATTTAACAGGGTGTGTCTTACCCTCACAATTCCAGTAACCGCTGGCCAAGCAAACAGGTTCTGCCCCGGTGCCAGAGTACATCCCTGTTTTCCCTTTTTCCTAATGCACAGGGCACCGGGTGCCACTTGCTAAACTCATTGCTCAGCAGGCAGTAAGTCCTTGCTAACCATCAGGTTTAATCTTAATGGTAGTGCACCCAAAAAATCTGAGCGGACTCCAGCGGAGCCCGTGCACTTGGTACAAAAGACAAAACTCCTGTTTTCCTCAGAGCATGAGATGAAAGTACAGGTAGTTCATTCTTTTCATCACTCAGCCCTAGTGCTTGCTCTAGCTTTCCATCAACAGTTTACCCTGGAAGTGTAAAATCTGGAGGGATGCTGACGTGACAAATTGCAACATAGCATAGGCATCCACATATCATCTTTAAGCAAGATAACTGAAGTCTTTTAAATAGTCATCCACTTTGTTATAATTTTATCGTTTCAGTTGTTTTTTGGGAGGGAGATGCAAAATGGGAGATTTTTCTTTGGCTATTGCTGTGAAGTAACTGCGACCCCTCTGTTCCCAGGAAGGTGATTCAGACCACCATGAAAAGCAAGGAGCGGGCAGGAATCCTCAGCACGCGGTACCTGGAGGAGGCGGCAACGACGTGCGACCGAGTGGCCGTCCTGGTGTCAGGGCAGCTACGGTGGGCACTGGCGTCACGTCGCTCACCGGGATGCTTCGGGGTTTTCTTTGTTTGGTTTTTCTTTTTAATCTAATTAATAGAAAATGTTGGTTTGTTTTGTCCCAAGTGTGTAATGAACGTAGTTTTGGGAGGAGGTAGGTTGTTTTAGCAGCACGGTATAAACCGCTGATGAATAAGAGGATATATATAATCAGCTGCTCATATCCAGTGATTGCTTTATTTGCTGTTTATGATTATTTGAGCACTGTTTTCCCTCCTCTGCAGTTACATTGGCTCCCTTGAGGATCTGAAAAGTAAATTTGGCACAACTTACCACCTAGAAGTCAAAATGACGGACATGGGGCAAAGTGATGCTCTCCACGCTGAAATTCTGCGCTTCTTCCCCCACGCGGCTCGGCAAGAAAGGTCACTGTCCCGTGGGCTGCACACCCAGCTTGGACTTGTGCTGGGATGCTCTGTTGCTCCTACTGAGCTTGCTCAATAATTTACCTGGGAGTACAGCAACCCTACAAGCACCCCTAAACCTTGGTGCTGAGTCACGAAAAGATGAATTCATTTTTTTATTACTTTTTCAGAACTTCTTCTTTGCTCATCTACAAGATACCAATGGAAGATGCACTACCTCTGTCCCAGTCTTTCTCCAAGCTAGAAGCAGGTAAAAAGAAACAATCAGTTAAGTAAGAAGATGGCTTTCAAGTTGTTCATATGTATTTGTTTTTTAAGGATGCTTTCTCCATCCCTCCACAGCTAAACAGAATTTCAGGCTTGAGGAGTACAGCTTGTCATTGAACACTTTGCAACAGGTCTGTTAATGTAGAAGTTACGGGCTAGAAACTGCCTGTATAAAAAGAAAAAGTAGCTTGTGACCGGTGTGGATACCAGCAGACCTTGGCAATAATAGAGGTGTTTCTGCTGCGTTGCGTTGTAGGCGTTTGTAGACCTCACCCGGGACCTGGAGGAGCACGACCTGGATGTGGCATCCAGTGGGGCTGTGGAGCAGAGACCACTTCACCCCTGAACCCTGCAGCCACCAAAGAAAATATTCAGCGTAGTTCATCAGTGTTACTAATACACGTGAGCAGATGCAGCCTTAGGACTTGGTTATCTGCGTCACATCACATACAGCCCTGCAAGCTTCCTGCCTCACAAAGAAAAAAAGAATGATTATTTTAATAAATAAAGCCTTTATCCTCTGAATCCCGCCGTTCATCCATAGCCCTGCTCGGAGCGACTCGTGAAGATTTGCCGTGCTGAGGAATAACCCTGCCAGAATGAATTGCTGGTCCCAAGGCAGGCACTGCGGCTGCGCGTGGGGGCTTGGGCGTTGGGGGGACTCGTGCAAACTCAGAGGAGGCTCTTAAACCCTCACTTGTCCACGGCAGGAGCACACCAGAGCTTTGGCTCGCTCAGTCCTGGGAAGCACCTTCTGGCTGGTGTCACGCCGCCAACGCGGCTGGTGTTTTCTGACGGAGGGGTGCAGGGCTGCGCTTTGACCCCAAAAGCTGCTGTCGCTGTGTGTGCCGGCTCAGGCCACCTTGGCCCATCTCTGCTTCCCACCACTGGGGACACAGAGAGAGGAAAGGACTCAGCAGTCCCTGGAAAAGTGTAATGAAAACTGGCAGCTCTTAGATCACCATCTTTAAAAAAACCCCAATTATTAGCTGGAGTGAAAATAAGATGTGCTTTGGCCCAAAGTAAAGCTGGGCAGGACAGTAGGTTGAACAGGTCTTCTGGCCGCAGGACGTGTGTCTGACTTGCTTTGGTGGTCAGGAAGATGGGGTGGGCTCCTCGCTAGCGCCCACCCGCTGTGGGTGCTTGGGAGGCATGGGGGCAAGCACCAGCACCCTAGCCCTGTCTGAGCAGAGCAGCATCTCTTCTTAGACATCTGCCTGCCAGGGCTAGCTTTAAATAATAATAATCAAAGTAAAAAAAAAGTAGAAAGTCCCTACGTTGAGGCAGCCAGGTATTTCCCCTTGTGCCTTGTCGCCCTGTCCCCCCAGCACCCCCCAGTCTCTGGGAAAGGCTGAGCTGGGGACCCACTGGAAGACGGGGCAGTGTCGTCCCATGAGACAGACACAGCAGCAAGACCCTCACCCATGCCACGGTCTCCCCGGCTTCATGTGGATGATGCTGGCAGTGCAGGTCTGGTCCCTCAGCCATGCCGCGGCAGGGATGCTGTGGTGGGCGACGGAGGGGCAGGCGTGCTCCCTGTGCTCAGCCTGGGGGTGAAATCCAACCCGATCCCTCTAGAAGCACAAAGTTAGTCAGGAGAAGTTTATTTTAATGTTTACAATCCCTTTTTTTTCCACTCGGGAGAGCTGTTGCTATCCGGGAGGCAGTGCTTCACCGCT
>NW_010534840.1:6705-30711 GCF_000687285.1 Phaethon lepturus | reverse complement strand
CGGCACCGGGGCTGGTGGCACTGAACCAGTTTGCAAAGGCAACCTTTGCCGTTCGGCGATGCGCGAGGGTCACCGTTTGCTCCTCCGCCCTCAGCAGCGTGCCGAGATACCGCTGTTGACTGCAGGCTCTCTTGCTGCACCGAGAAACATAACAGAGTTGGCCAGAGAAAGGATTTTTGTGTGATTTGTTTTTGGGCTCATTTTTCTTCTCTTGGCCAAGGCTCAAGAATTTCCTGAGTAACTTTTCAGAGAATCCGCTCCAGCAACTCAACAACAATATGCTCGGTTTGCCTTTTACAACATAAATAAATCTGAAAATCTGCCAAGGAGGAAGGGGGGAGGCAGCCAAGGGAAAGCGAAGTGATGGTGTGAGGAATGCCTTTTGGCAGGAGTGCCCGAGTGAAAAAAAACAAGTGTGTGGACAAAGCCTCTGCGACAGCCGGTAAGTCCCTCCCAGGGAGGGTCAGCATCTCTGCTTTTACAGACACTCTGCAAAGCACAAGCTCTGGATTCCTTTCAAACCTTCCCGTTAAGGTAAGGCTTAAACGTTCTTCTTAAAACAAATAAAAATTGTTATTTAAAAGGTATGAAAACATCTAGCACTTAGTAACACCATTAACAACGCTGGGTGAGAATATGAATGTGTAGGGTGGGACACTGGGCATCTTTCTAACAGGCTGAGTTAAGCTTGTGACCGAGCTTAGTGACTATTTAAAGGCAATAGAGTCTTTTTAACCTTACTTTGATATGAAATAACACGCAAATGGAGCTCGGGTTATGGTGGAGGTGTATTTCCTGTGTTTCTCAGCGCTAAGAGGATGTGGTAGGTTCATCTCAGTATTGTAAGTAATCCAGCCCACGTGAGTTTTCCCTATGTGCAGTGTAAGTTAAAGACTGAATTTTGAAAGTCTTCTGTCCATCTTACACTGTTAAAAATTCCCCCTGAAATACCGAAGGAATAATGAAATCAATTCTGCCACGTTTTCCCCAACTGCCCAAGCTTTGCGGCAGCACGGCTGGGGGTCAGGCAACGCTGAGGGGTGATGGGGAGGGAGGCCACGTGCGACGCCCATGATGGGTACCTGGTGCACCAGCACTCCCCCCCACCTGGGAACTCCTGGGTGTGAAGCTGGAACTCCAGCGGTGTGTCAACTTGTTGAGGTTACTCTATGTGCCTATTAAAATGAAAGAGAAACTGGAAAGCCGCGAAACAAATCCCGTTTCAGTTGTGGAAATGTGTACAGGTGATATACGCTGTCCTGCACCTTGCTTCTGTTAGGTGAAAAAGTGGCCAAACAATTGCAAATTTAACTTCACGGTTTCCTCAATGAAGTCTGGAGATCATTAGCACAGGCTAAATTCAAATTTTTATATGCCTGGATTTAGTGAGATCATCTGAAAGAGAAAAATCTATTCAAAGAGTGATAGCAAAATATTAGGTTTCTGTCACTGAACCAATGTTCCTGCCCCATCTTCCCGACATGCCATGCTGGCACACGCATTTCCAGCCTGTTCCCAGGGAAGACTATTTATTGCAGCTGCTTTTCCAGCGTTTTGGTGCCTGCTGCCTCGCTACAGCAGAGCCCTGCCTCTCCTGCGGGCTGGGCGCTGGGTTTGCCTGGCTGGTGGCAGGGCTGAAGGTTCAAGGTTCGTGTTGATGCTTGCCTAAGGCAACCCCACTGTCAAGACCTGAAACCCCAGGCGACTCGAGGTGTTGCATGGGGCTGGCCTGGCTTGATGGGCACGTGGAGGAGAAACTGAAAATCTGGCCCTGGTGTACCTGAAATCGGAACATTCATGTGGGTCAAGTGGAGAATAATAAGGGAGGGGAGAACCATGAATATAAATATTTGGAAGAAGATGAACTCCGTCTTGCCTGTCAGCGCTGTGAGGCATCATTCCCCAAAGGGAACGGGACAATGTAAATCTTCCTCCCGTATGACGGGAAGGTGTGAAAGGATTAGATCGACAAACGCTCTGGTATTTCTACCTGAGACTTCACTGAGAAAAGAACAAGATCTTGTTTGAAAGCATATTTTAGCTACATTTGTGACAGCAGAGCAGTTTGGCTATCTCAGTGTAACCCTTTTGCATTTGGGTACTTAGTTCTTTTGCTCATTGGAGTTATTAATTATTATTTTCCTGACATTAGTATGGACATATCTCATCTGCAACAGTTACTCTGCCAGCTCACTTTATGCCTACTCCTTTAAGTTCCCACCACCGGCATTAATCCGGGCACCAAATCCTTGTTTTGCTTTGACCACATCTTTCTAAGGATGCTGCCACATCTTCTGGCATAGCACGCCAACGCATGCTTGTGGCTATCCGTTTCCTCTCATTTTCCGTGAACATCCCCCACAATGACAGCACTCTGAACGCACTTCCAAGAATTTGTTCTCTCGTAGCTCCGAGTTGCCTTCAATCAACGCTGCTTTACATGTGAGCTCAGCTCACACCACAGCCAGGACTTGCTCAACACTTCTCGGTGTGACGCCTACAGAACATTAAAATTACATACAAAAAGATTTTGGTGATTTTAATAAACCATGTTGATGTCGTTATTTGTTGGATATTAAGGCCGCTCAAGCCAATTAGGTCATGAGTATGATTTTCACTTTTTTTATTTCATAAATAACTCCTCCCAGACTCACCATGCTACAGCACAGAAGCGTGAAATTGTGGTTATAATCGGTGTCTTATTGCTGAGCTGCAAGGATTGGGAGTGTGTTGAGGACAACAAGGTCTCTCCCTCGCTGCTACAAGCTGTGCTGCAGGGTTGGCTTGTGCTCAGCACGAGGCCTGAGTTGCTACAGCTCACTCTCCCTTGTAATAAAAAGGGAAAGAAAGTGTTTCTGGGCACACGTGCAAGGACTGTGCAAATAAAAGCAGTCATGGCTGTTCTAGCTTTTGTTGTATTTGAAAGTAATTACAAAAAAAATGCTTGTAGGTTCAAAGATGAAGACACTTCAGAGAAATATGACTCTTGTGGAAAAATGTACTTATCAAGTGGAGGATGAAGATGCAGAGCTTTCAGGTAAGCTAAAAAAAAAGGAAAAAAGTGAGTAGCTAACCGTTGAGAGCAGCCAATCCCTGCCTGTCCCTATACCCCAATTTCTTCTTGTAAAATTAAAAGTTAAAGTCCTTTTGAAAAGCCCAACTGGTAATGAACATTTTATGAGACTTTACTTTCTTAACTGATATTATTTCTGTCTTTCATGTGACATATGAGAGCACAGATGGGCTCTTTAAGCAGAGTAATTTACTGAGGTGACGTGCACATATGCAAAGACCTTGTTAGTTAGTCAACATCTAAGAAACCTGCGTGACTGAATGCCTCTTGTTGATATTTTAATCCCACAGAGAATATGCTCTTATACTGTCATATTATTACATTTTCTCCTCTGCTCTTCCCCCACCTAGGAGTGGATGCTGTCTCTGCTCTTTCTGCCGCTAATGTTCATAGTGTGCACGTTTGTGATGAACATCCGCTACCCCAAAGTGCCTACAGCTACCTTGGGCAGTTAGATGATCCTGCCTATGATGCCACTGGTGTCACCGTCACTTTTACACGCATCACTGTGACCACAAGGCAGATAATGAACAAAGTGGCCTTGAACTCTGTAATGATGGGTATGTTTTGCCTTTTAAATATTTAGCTTTGTCATTATTTAACGTATTAAACATGCGTTGTGTTGTAGTGGTTCTCCAGTATCTTCAGTCAGCAGAGAAAATTCACCCCAAATCCTCCATTCCCACAAGTATTTCTCCTCTAGTCTTCAAATTCCTAGTGAGGTCAGTGTGTGCTTCTGAGCTGTAAAGCTGTGCCTTTTTGGAATGATATCATTACGACATTGATTCATTCTTTTCAGGTACACTTCTTCACAACTGGTAAAGTATGAAGTATTTAAAGGTGCCACCCCGTCGAGCAAGAACTGGAAAGGAGAAGTTGCAATGCTAAAAAAGGAGAATATATACCCAGTGCCTGGGCATACATTTCCACACCTACAGAAACTCATTGCAATATTTTTCTTACAAACTGCAGGTATAGCACTAGAGGCGCTGGACAACGAGAGCGCCCTGGAGGAAGCCTGGATTTCGAATAATGAAATTATAGGGGTTGTATTTAAAGACAACTTCTCTTATCACCTCAGGTTTCCTACTGGGAACGTGGCTATTCCAAATGACAACTTGGGATACATAGGTAATACACAACGAGTATTTATGGGTGGATGATTGCCTGGCGTGGACAGGCATGGCTTTGTTGGAATAACCTATATACGTTAAGTGGTTTAACAAATTGTTCATTATTTCTTTTTGTCAGTGGGCCACTGGGTTCCCCACAGTGCATAAGTCTGCTTATCATTAGCCTTTGTAGTGAAAACCAATTACGTTTCACTGCTCTTGACTGTGATGCCCTTCACCTTTCATCCTTGCAGACAGTTACAACTTCTCATCGCGGCACTGCTACAGCCCGAGGTATTGGTACAAAGGCTTCCCGTCCCTGCAGCCCAGCATCGATGCTGCTATTCTAGAGGTAAACAGAATTTATGAATTGCTGCAGGTCACCTGCTATTTTAAACTTGGTCCAGGAAAGACAAATTGTTCTGTGACAATAGCAAGGGTCGGGCTTGTCAGAAAATTCTGCAGAAAAACAAGTATCTTAAAATACTCAGCTGAGCACTACTGGCAGTTACAGTGAGAACTTGAACGCAACCGCAGTTCCTGCAGAAAATGCCTGCTTTCGATTTAATTTTGAAGATTTGTACTTACCTTTGTTTCTCTTCAAAATGGCAATTTTTCGTAACATCTGGGAGCTAAGAGTAATGCCACTATTTGATTTAGAGTATTTCTCAGATTCCAAGGAAAAGGTGATTCTTGCAGGAGGCTGGGGTGGTATGCACGCCTGCTGGATGACTTGGTTTCAAAGTCGGCACGTCTGTCATTTCGTGTCCTTCCTTTCCAAGTTGTTCCTCAAAAGCGTACCAGGATAGGGGTCATTCCACCCGGCTGTGCCCCTCCAGCTCTCCAGGCTGCTTTCACACCCGGGGAGAGAAACAGGACCTTGGGGAGTGTGAGACATTTGTGTGTCTGGATCCTTACCTCTGGGTGAGCTGAAGGATTTATGTCTCTCAGTGGACGAGGAGGGGGTTCTAGCTGAGGTGCAGACACACAAGGGAGCCAGATGAGCCCCTTCCGTAGGGCTTTACTGCATTACTTGTCGATGTGTTCCACAAAGCTGCATTAAAAAGAAAATCTAGTGCTGATGTATCAGAAATTTTCTTATATAATGACCTCTCACTGCATAAAGCAATTAAATACTGAGATGCTGACCTTTAATTCCTTTAGGTGGTGGCAAATCATTCTGTTTGGGAAGGGATGAAATCAATTGCTGGTGTCCGTATGAAGTCCCGGAGTGTCATCTCTTCAATTACATTAGAGTACAGTTATTTCATGATTACAATCGTGATGTGTTTCTCTCCGTTCATGTATTTCTTATCAATGAATGTTGTAAGAGAAAAGAAGCAGCTCAAAGTATTGATGAAGACGGTGGGGCTGCAGGATATTGCATTTTGGTGAGTTCTTTTTTAACTGAAGTACCTGTTTGTAAAAAACCGGTATGCTCCTGGGCACTTGCACTGTCAGATAAGAGGTTAAATGAGTTTTTCTCCAGTACTCTAAGGACAAACCAGAAGGGTTGAGCACGGCAGCAGCGTATTCTTCTTCCTTGAGTATTTCCTCCTCAGGTGGGTCATGCTGTCTGTTCTGCAGAGGATGTGAATGAGTTGGCCCTGGGAAACACTTAGTATTTTAATTTTAATGGTTCTGCCATGGAGATGAAGCTGTAACAGCAGTGCCTAATTGAAAGAAGGTGTAACGTCACCTTTCCCTCTCCAGGCTCTCCTGGCGTCTGCTGTACGCTGTCTACGTGATGGTCCTCTCCTGCCTGCTGACGGCTCTCGTGGTGCAGGACGCTTTCTACCTCAGCAGCCTCCCTGAGGTCTTCCTGCTGTTTTTCCTGTATGGCCTAGCTTGTGTAAGTCAGGTTTTAAAGCCCTGTTTTCTCACCACATGACTTATCACTATGTTGCTGAGCTTAAGCATCACTCCGGAGCCTTTTGCACAGTGCTCAGGGCTATATCCTTCGCGTGGTCATACCAATTGAAAGAGCCGAGTGGATTCTCCGGCTCGGCAGCGGTGATCAGAATTACAGCCTGAAGGTCTGACAGGCAGTAGGTTGGCTACAGAAGAACTCATCTGAAACTCAGATAAACCCACTGAGAAGGACCTTAGTGTATTTTATTACACAGACCCAGCTCACCACAGATTTGTTTGCCCGGCAAGTGAAAGTGCTATTGTTAAGGATATTTATTTATTTTCTTCCGTGATGGAAGGAAATTTCTGTTCTTGCAGATCCACCTGGTTTTCACGCTCTTAAGGACCTCCAAACTTGCCAGCTCCATGGGGTTCCTCATCACCTTTCTCTTCGGATGCCTGAGCCTCACAGTGCTGATAGAAAATCTTCCAGAGCCATTGAAGCGGTTTCTTGGTCTCTTCTGTCCTTCTGCATTTAATGCCGGCATTGCAAAGGTACGGGGCATCATGTCTGCAGCTGCACCTCCCCGCCAGCTTGCCGTCCAGGGCCCCCTCAGGGCGGCACAGCGTACGTTCAGCCGCAGAGAGCGGCAATAAAAGACCGTGCTGTACTTCACGGATAGAGAAAGGCATAGGAAGTCCTAGTCCCCATTTCAAAAGATCGGCTTTTCCACACCTGTAAAACCTTCAGGTACTTTTCAGTAATATCCGTGTCCTATTTTGAAACTTCCATGCGAGCTGAGCTGCTGTCGGGCAGCACAGAGGGACACCAGTGCCCCCGTCCCATTCCCCCATTTAAAGAAACGACAGATGCAAAGAAAATCACGGCCCTCGACACAAATAATCTGCCATTGTGCTCTCCTGCAGCGTCCCCATGAAACCCGAGGAAGCCCCAGCGAGCCCATCGCCGCACACAACAGCACCGTTATCCCCCGGGGCTGGACCCCGGGCAGACGGGAGTTGACTTGGGGACATGAGCTCTTTGCTGCCCGGTCATTCCCCTCTCGCTGCAGCGACTCCTCCTGACAGCAGAAACCGTGAAAATAGAACCGTGGCCAACCTTCCTCCATTCCCGCGTTGCATAATTCTACGCAGTTCCCACTTTTCTACGAGTCATATCGCATAGCTCTGAGCGATGCTTTCTAGCTCCAGTTATTTAATATTTTATTTCCTCATATATATAAAAATCTGCCTGGGTGTCCTTGTTTCGGCTAAACCACAACACTGGGAGAGGAGATTTCTGCACTAGCAGAAAAAGAAACAGAGTTTACTGATGATTTGCCATGTGGTTAAATCAATCACTATGTAAAATTATACTGTCTTTGTCATGACTCTCTCATGTCAACGGTGCCAATATCGTGTTTCTTGAACAACGTTCTGTAAAACTCTGCTTCTGGATTGTTCTGGAAAATTCTGAATGGAAACATAAGATCTCTGCATGGAGTAAATCTAGTTCCCTTCCTCACTCGAAAGAAAGGAAGAAAAATTGGTCAGTACTGCAGATGATTTCTGGGTTAACAAAATCAATTGCATCCATGGTTTGATGACATGGGCATAGTTTCCCAACCTGAAAATTCTTCTTCTTTGTGCTTTATTTCAGGATTTCCATTTAGAAAAATGTGGAATGGGTTTGTCTTTTTCTAACCTTATGGAGGAGTCATACTTTTTATTTTCAACTTACGTTATGCTGGTCTTTGACTCAGTCTTGTACATGCTGTTAGCTATGTATTTCGACAAAGTTCTGCCAGGTATGATTTATGCTTATGATCATACTTTCTTCTTTTATACTTTTGATCTATATGGATTGCATGTAATAGCTCCTCAAGGAAATGATGAGTTGCTCCAATCTCTGAGTCAACCAAAACAGGTTTTGGACTAAAAAAATGTATTATACCACTGAGTGACTTTCCTACCTCAGGCACACACACTGGAAATTCCCAAATCAGAGACAACAAAGTAGTTAGCGGTTTTTCTTTCTAATTATACTGCAGTTGAACTGTTTATGAGAAAATAGTGTAATGTGTGGCACAATATTTTAATTCATTAAATAAAATGTCAAATTCATTAGATATAGCTCTGAAGCCAACCTACTCATCTACCCCAGCTCTAAACTTCCTTTTTTAACTGGACAACGTACCAATTTTGAGACAGCCAAGTACTTATTAGAACCTCCTAAATGTTTAGTCTAGGAGGATGTCTTGGTTGTGGCTTTGGTTAATGACAGGTCATCTTCTTTGCTTTCCTGTCAGGCAAATACGGCATCCCAGCTCCCCCTTTTTTCTGCCTGAAGCCCTCATACTGGTTGCAGAGTAGGAGAGGCTCCACCAGGGAGATGCCCAGAACTACAGCGAGCTCCTCGGAGCTCCTCGGTGATGTCGTAGAGCCGGTGCCCCCTGAATTCATGGGGAAGGAGGTCATCAGGTTAAGAGAGAAGGAATTTTTATTCATGCTCTTTGAGTTGGGTAGCTTGGGTTTAATGCTCCTCCAGACCACTGCTGCTGCCATCAGCTTTGTTTTGACACATCCAGGCAGCTTTCTTACAAAACACTCCGTTTCACAGAGAAAGAGTAGAGATAAAATACAGATGAGAGAGAGAGAATTCAGGCTGGCACTAATGGTTAAATTCAGATAAATTCACATTTTTTTTAAAAAAACAGGTTTTTTTGCTGTGGACTTTGTTACATGTCCATTAGGGACAACAAGGAGCACGCAGAGGGCAGCCCGTTGTAAAACAGCCACCTGTTGCAATGGGCTTGACCTTGTCTTTGCAAGGCTTGGTGCTCCCTCACTGAGTGCCAGGTTCTCGTCTGTGTACAGAGCATGCCAAACCCTGCTGAATCTCAGGGTTGCTTCCCGGTAGCTCTTAGTTTTCATGTCATTTCTGCCGCTTTAAATTAAAGCCCTAAGAATGAAACAGGGTACCAGGGAAATGCATTTACAGGAATCCTGAAATAATATCCTCCTTGCATTCCTTTTAGACTCAACAATGTTAAAAAAGCATATAAAAAGAAAGACGAGAAGACAGAAGCTTTAAGAGGTATGAAAGCTGTGATACTGATTCCTGTTAAAGATGAGAAAAAACACTTGAGCAAAATTTTCGGTCAATCAGAGAAATAAAACAGCACTTGCATTGCTTGAAAATTTATGTAAAATATTGATGCAACTGATTACTATTTTGTAGGGGGTTTATAGATTTTCCACTCTTAATAACAGTAAAGAGAAGAAAGGGGTTTTTTTCTGCTGTTGTATTTCTGTCTTTTCTGCTGAATACAGAGCAGTTTCTTCTACCTTTAGTTCAAGATTGGTAGAACGTTGCCCCAACTTGCTTAATGCACTTCTGACTAATTATTACTACTTTGTTCTCATACTTCTTGACTTGCCTTCAACAATGAGCAAGTAAAACCTCATTTCTTCACCAGCTTGATGTATTTTCATTTTAGGTTTTTCTTTAAATATTTACGAGGGTCAAATCACTGCCTTACTCGGACACAGCGGGGCTGGAAAGACAACGCTGTTACACATGGTCAGCAGACTCGCTTTGCCTTCGGAAGGTAGGATGGCAAACGGTGAGATGGGATGCGGTGGGCTTGATTCTAAAGCTGTAAAGAGTAGTTCGTTCCACCTCATCACGTTTATTCCTGTGAACAGGCTCTGCAACCATATACAACTACAAACTCTCTGAAATAGGAGATAGGGAAGAGATTAGAGAGATGATTGGCATTTGCCCACAATTCAGCATACCGTTTGAAGTCTTAACAGTGAAAGAAAACTTGAAAACTTTTGCAGAAATCAAGGGCACCAAGTCCAAAGAGGTAGAGCGAGAGGTAAGTGTGTGTTCCCCTGAAACGCATTGCTGTGCAGCAACATGATGCTGTAGGCAAACCCCACGTTTCAGTAAAGGCTCTTCTTGCGCTGGGAAGCTCAAGGGGTCCACCTGGCTGTGTCTTCTGAAAATCGAAGCTGGTGGCAAGCTTCGACCACGTTAGTAGGCAAGCTTGTGGGCTTGATGCAACCACAGCGATTCCTCTGCTCAGCCCAAGGAGATGAGGGAATGTAGCAGCCCCTGCAGAGGCTGCTCCTGCTGGTGGTGGTAGACCACGGTACATGCTCTTAGAAACTGTACCTTCAGTCCCAGACAGGTCTCCTTCATGGCTAATACAGGATGGAAGGACAGCTGGTGCTGAGAATGGACATCCTTGTGCTGTTTTAGGTGAAAAACATTTTGGAACTGCTGGATATCGGTAACATTCAAGACACTCAAGCTGAGAAACTGACTGGCAGGCAAAAACGCAAGTTATCCATTGGAATAGCCATGCTTGGAAACCCTCAGGTAAAGCAGCGGGCACAGCTCTGTAATACAGGGAATATTCAGGTCCAACATAACTAAAACGTTATGCATGTACTTGGCTACAAGTTCATGTGTGATTTCAGACCTCTCTAAAGTGCTTGTCATTATTGAAATTAATAAATGTAATAATTTCATCTCATTAAATTCATAACTCATCTTGCTAGTCTAGTTTTAAAGCAGATAGAGAGTTCCCTGCCCTGTGCACAGCTCCCGGAATAGCTGCTCTTGCATAAAAGGTGGCCTGGGTCTCTTGCCGTCGGAACCCGAGGCTTTCAGGGGAACGCCAGACCCGAAAGACGTGCAATTGCTCCGGCAATGAGGAATGGCTGATTTCATCCTTTCTGCAGGTTTTGCTCCTGGATGAGCCAACGGCTGCGCTGGATCCCCTTCCCAGGCAGCGGGTGTGGAGCCTCCTGAAGGAGCACGGAGCTGGGCGGGTGACGCTGCTCAGTACCCAGCTGATGGACGAGGCCGATATCCTCGCAGGTAAGCACAGGCTCAGCCTGTAGCGTCTCTGCAGAATAACCCTGCAGCAGAAAGCCCCTGTGAGGTTCAGTGGCAAGAAAAGTTTTGAACAACTGCTCTCCAGTATAAATTCCTTTGCCTTTTTTTGCCCTTTAGACCGCAAAGCTTTTCTCTCGCACAGGAGGCTGAAGTGTGTCGGTTCTTCTCTGTTCTTGAAGAAAAAATGGGAGGTTGGCTATCATTTAAGGTATCTACTTCAGCCCCAACAACTGGTAACCAGGAACACGCCTGTACAAGGAGCCCTCAGAACGACTGTAACGAGGAAACTATAGAGCAGATGTCATCGAAAAAAGAAAATTAACTGAATTAATATTCAGTTAAATTAACTGAAGAAGCACTTTATTCCAGAGTAGGGAATGAATGAAGGATGCTGGAGTTTTATTTTTATGCATCCTAGCAAATACTATGGTAGTTGTTGTTTGTTTGGGGTTTTGTGTTTGGTTGTTTTTTTTTCCTCCCCCAAAAATAAACATCTGTTTTTTTTCAATGAACAGGATCCATGTCAGTGAGTCTTGTGACTTAGAGAACGTGACGCCTCTGGTTAAACGATACATCCCCAACGTCATATTCTCAGGACACAGTCAATACGAGCTGAGATATAAACTGCCACTAGAAAACGTGAATAAATTCCCAGGTAACGTATATTAAAATAATTGAGAATTGTCTGTAGAGAAAAAATAATCACTAATGTGAGGAAAGGGAAATAAAGAGGGAGATTTCCTACGGGAGTCACATAAGGACTTTAGAACTGTTGCATTTTTGTTTTCCCCCACAATTTGAACACCCATACGTTTAAGACCAAAGTGTACAACAAACGCTTTTCTAGTGTTTGTAATGAAAAACCTCGCAGGCTAAACTGGGCTACGTGTGTTACCGAGAGTTTATTTTTCTTTCTGTTAAAAGAGAAGATAGTAACAAGAGAAAACCCCACGCAACCGGTGCCGCTCCACGCCTGCGGTGGCACAGGGAGACGCTCGCTCGCCGCATCCGTCTGACAGCCCCATAGCCCTCCTGCCCCAGAGGATGCCCAGTCTGCAATGCTGGTGCTAAATAGAAAAATACCGTCACCGAGCTATGGACCTGGCGGTTTTGCGTTCCTCCAGAGCCTTTGCATCCCGGCAGCTCGCTGCTTTATCGTTCTCCCTGTGCCTGGAGATGCTCCAGTCAGGTTGACCAAAGCCTGGGCTGGAGACAAGTGCTCCTGTGTGAAACCTTGGAAGCACTTGTATTATCTCTGTGCTGCAGATCTGTTCAGTGGCCTCGACAGCTACTCTGGCCAGGGAATTATCAGCTACGGAGTTAGTATGACAACCCTGAGGATGTTTTCCTGCGACCGGAGGAAGAAGCCGCAGTGGACCGAGCAGGTACAATTATGGCTGCAAATATACAACCCGCAGCCGAAGGGAACGGCTACTTTGCAATAACCCCTGGGCATGCCTCCAACAGTTGACTACGAGGTGGCTTTTAATTTTTCACACGTTACAACACGGAAGCTGGTCTCAGATATAAATGTGCACATGGAAAACTCTCTGCAGATGAGCACATCCCTGGGGAGGAGCGGGCAGAAGCGGGACCACGATGCCCTGACGAGACGGAGCCGGGCTCCCTGCGGCTCTTGGACGCGGGGAAGGCGGCAGTCGGCGGCTGGGATCTCTGGAGGCAGCAGGTCTCTGCCATGGCACTGCTGCACTTCCTAAAGCTTAAGAGTTCGGTGAAAAACCTGCGGTCAATGTAAGTACCAAAGCGATTCTCTCTTGCACATCTGGAGCTGGGCACAGTCACAGCACGGGGGGAATCTTCCACACCCCTGTTTGGATGAGCGTTTGGATTAATTGATATCAGGTCTTGGCTATGAATGCTTCTGGTAATCTGCACTCAGAGGAGAAGAAAGCTTCTTCCTTTCCAGTGCCAGTAATACAAAATCTCCCTTTTGTGCATTTTCACTGAGTGATTTATGCAAGGGAAATGCATCTTCTTTCTGAAGAAAAGAATCATTTAGAAACACTTATTTCAGATGGAGGAGGAAGTTTTAAAATAAACTAGTGTGTACAGAGAGAGGAAAAAAATACTACTTTCAGACATCCTCTTTAATTTTTTTTTTAAACTTCTCTCATGTTGCCGGTGTCTGAACTCTTTGGCCCCATTGGTCTTCAAGCTGGCATTTCCCCGTGGGGCACAAGAAACAGAAAAGAGATGCTGATTTATGAAAAACTTATACCATAAGGGAGTCTGAGAGGCATTTCATGGCCCTAAAAAATTGAGCATTCCAGATCTAATGCCCCCTCCTTGCTAAATTTTGAGGGCCTTTTGTGAACGATCAACGTTTGAGGCTTCTGAAAATAAAGTTGCCAAACATTTTTAACCTGAATATAGTATACCATTCCCAATATGCAAATGCCTTCTGCTGAATATCTGTTTTCAGAGTGTTTATTCATCTCTTTCTTAACATAGTTTGCTCCTCTACGTGGTTTTTCTGCTTCCTCTGGTTTTGCAACTGACCCTGGTTGCTGCCTGGCAGAGCGTGAGTGCGTGGGAGCTCTCGTCCGCGCGGTACTTCTTGCCCCTGGGGAAGAGGGCTCGCTCGGGGACAACCAGCCTCCTCGTCCACAACAGCACGGGTGAGGGGAACAAGGCTTTCCTCGTCCTTTCCTATCCTGGGGCTTCTTGCTATTGCAAAGGACAATGAGTAAAGGAGGTTGTAGGGTTGAGGGGTTCTAAGAGGTGATGAAGGTTGTCGTGACAGAAGAGCATAGGTACTGTCATTTTTAAAGGGTCGTGAACGAAGCCCACTTTGGCTTCAGCATCTGGTGAGATCCTGATGCAATGATGTGGAAAGGGATGAGATTAGAAGGGACCCAGTTCTTTACCTGCCCCAAATCCAGAGCTCTATCCAAACAATTTCTGCATTTTCAAAGTGTGGGAGTCTCAAACCAGGCACCGTATTGCACCGAGGGCTCGCTAATGCTGAGTCAAATTAATGTTCTTCTTCAGAGTTTTACCTTGAACATTCCTATGAGTGGGTGCTATTTTATGTTATTTGGCCAGAATATGATACTGCTGGCTTCATCGGACCATTACAAAGGAGAGTACATTTTGTAGCAACTTAGCAATGGCAGAAAAAAAAAGACAATGCAAAAATTCAGTCAATGAGACTGAAATTCATTAACTTCACAAAAACTAATGTGCAACTATCCACCACATACGTGTTGTCTGATGTCTACGGTTATTAGACTTTCTCTGGTTTTGCTTGGGGGACGTGGATTTTTTTAAAAAACAAATCATCAAAGACTCTCTTGTTGTTCAGTATTATGATGACTCTGCTTTTGGCTTTCACACCAGGCACAGGCATTGAACACTTCATCCAAATGCTCGAGAGCCAAGATCTCACAGTGGAAATAACAAGTGAGGAAAACACCACAGAGGAACTAAAACACAATGGGGCTATAAAAGTGTCTCGCAAAGGTCAGGTAAGGATTTTTGTTCTCCTCCTCCAGTGTCTTCCCAACAATGGAATAATTAAGCCAGATGCCTCCATTAGCTCTACCTGTGGGATGGTCCTATTGAATAAGACCCACAGCTACAAAGATTTGAAAGTATTTTAACCAGCAAGATACATGCTAGAGGAGACTTTATCTCCCTCACCTTCCACCTCAAACTTTACATTTTTGTAGCACAGCTATACAGACTTCAAATACCTGATAATTTGTTTTTTAACGAACAAGGCATAAGCAAAATTATTTCAGGCCTGGATTCTCCTGGTGTGCTCCTTTTCTACTGCTTCCCTCCAGATGATAAAAGTCAAGAGTTTTCATCTTGTTTTCTTGCTCTTTGAAGAACTACAGATTTACTGTGTTATGCCACATGGAGGCCGTCAGCTGCTTCCCGGTGCTTGTGAATGTGATTAGCAACGCTCTGCTGAGAGCCCTCAATTCCACTGTGCACATTCGGATCTGGAATCGCCCATTTTTCTCTGTAAGTGTCAGAGCCTGGCAGCCAGAAGGCATCAGCAAATAGTTCTTAAATCTGCTTAAGGTCTCAGTAAGTCATCCGATTTTAATGAGAAGCCATGTGGGGCTGTCTGTACCTGTAAACCCACCTTTCTCGGTGGTGGCTCTGGAACCATCATGTTTGACTTCAGGAAAACTGAAGCTGATTTTTCCCTTGTGGGTCTTGAGGGCTGCTGAATGGAGAGGGTGTCTGGGAGGGTTTCTTCAGGAGGTTTCTTATTCTCTACATCATGTTACTCAAGCCATGGCCCATCAATTGGCAGAAGAGAGAGCGCACCACAAGTCTGGGACCACCCATCTCTCCTCACCAGTGGCAAGCACTCTGCAGGGCTATGGTTTGGGGAGAAACCTTCCCCCTGCCAGTATTTGGTTTGAAATCCCGCTTTGTGTTCATACTGTCCCGTACTTCATCAGAAATGCAGTAAGATGAATTGCAGCATCTTCGCCACTACATTGCGGCTGATTTCTACGAATGCTTTGTTCTTCTGTTTTCAGATAGATGATCCACAATTCTGGGATTATTTTGTTTCTTTTTACCTCGTTTATATGCTGTTGTTATTCCCTGGTTTTCCTCCTCGCTTTGCAATGGGCTACATGCAAGATTACAAGGTAAATTCCTTGCAATGGAGCAGATTTGGGGTTGGCAGACAGTATTACAACAAGGATGTTTGAATGTGATGGGCAGCTTGAGGCTTTTTTCTCTGTATTGCCACGAGCAGCTTTGCAGCCAGCACAAAATGCAAAAAGTCAAAAAGAGGTGGAATTTTACCCCAGTATCGCAATGGTAGCAGCTTTTTGTTAGCTTTTTATTTCCTGGAGCCCTTCTCATGGGTGCAGTTGGCCAAACCGACACCAACAATAAACTGCCTTTTGCATTGTGCCTTCCCAGGTGGGAGCTCGTGCCCAGTTGCGGATCTCGGGGCTCTTGCCCTCAGCGTACTGGTGCGGCCGGGCGCTGGTAGACGTCCTGTTGTGTTGGCTCCTTCTCTTCTCAACGTTTGGCCTTCAGTTCACAATGAGCAATGAGATTTCTGGGAGCATTGGCAGCTTCTTCTTGCTGGTACATCCCGTTCTGGTGATTGCTGGTTCACTGGGGAAGGATTGGGGTAATATTTTGAGCACGTGTAGGGGTTGCTGAGACACCGTGGGTGCAGATGGTGCTGGCACACCTCTGGGTTTACTGGGCTTCTCCTTGCTTCACCTCCTATCATTTGGGTTTCCCCACCTGGAAATAAAAGGCCGTAAATCTTGCCTTAATATACTCCTTTACACTTAGCAGTAAAATTGTGGTAATTTCTGAATGCCCTGCTCTTAATGTATGATCATCTAAACTGAACCACATCGCTATATATAACTTTCTGGTTGTTTAGATCAGTCCATTTTCTCCAGCAAAAGCCTTTTACTTTTTCTGTAGATCACAGGTACTTTTGGCTATGGGATTTCTATTGTCCTCTTCATCTGCTTAATCTCTGTCTTTCGCAAAGGATGGAACTGTGACTTTTGGTCTTTTATCCTGATAGTGGTAAGCATATGGCTAGATATTGTGCTGTAGGGCTTACAAAAGTGTATTTTGAGATCTGAAAGATGAACTAGAGGTCAAAACACCTATAGATGTAGAACATAAATACGGGCATGTGTTTCACAGCAGTCAGTTTTAGATTAAATTCATGGCACCATGTTCTGTTCCCACAATCCTGCTGTGGCATGGGGAAATGCTTGGATCTACCCTGAGCTGGTGCAGGAATGGAGGCAAAATAGTTATTTATCGCTCTGTTCGACACCTCACATCCAAGAGATGTAAGCTGTTGAGACATGAGCCATCAGGTTAGATGCAGATAGCCCAAGCCTGGAAGGAGATGGGTTACTCGGCATGAACCGGATGGGACAGAACAGGACGGGATCCCGTGCTTTTGCCTGAAGCAGCCCTGTGTCTGGGAAGAAGTTTCGCTGGCTGACCCAAACCAGGAGCCTACCCTCAGCCAGAGACTGCTGAGGACCTCCTGAACCCTCACTGTTTCTCGTCTTTATATTTCTTGTCCATTTTTAGAAATTCAACAGGGAATTGAAAAGGTAGACCCACACAATTTTTAAGACCATGAGGAGTGTAACCCTTCCCATCATCTAAGTAACCCTCTTGTTTTATTTTTAGGTATGCTTTGTTTCTTACATCATCATCAGAGTCATGGATTTCTTAACTGATAGTGGAGTCTCCCTCTACACCGAACCTCTCTTGATTCCTGTGTACCCACTGCTGGGTTTGACGATCAACTGCCAGCAGGTAAGCGGCGGCGCTGGGCGAGGAGAGGGACCCCACCACAAAACACAACTACGTGTCCTTGTGAGAAAAGTCTGGTGGTAACCACATGCTGCGTTCTAGGAAGGCTCATTAGTTTCCTCTTATGGGTGAGATTTTCCAAATGGCCAGAGTGCACCGTTAGATGACCATTTCAGATCAGATTTAATTTTTCCAGCTGTTCATTATGGCTAGCGGCTACTTCTTGTGCAGTTGAGCTGTGACTGTGGATTAGGTAAGCACACTTGATTCTTTCCATGCAGAGTCAAACAACTTGGCTTGAAAAATCATAAGACAAAATTTGAAGTTACACATCTGACTTTGCATGGAAACCGAGTCAGAATTAAGAATACTCACAAGGCACTTTACTCCATGTCAGCTGAGGGTGGTCGTGGAAAGTCAGCAAAGAATTTAACAAAACCCTCCAGCTTCCTGCAGGACCGTTTATGAGCCATAAATGACTTAGGAGTGAAGTCCAAATAGAAGAGACTCCTCCTCTGTCCTGTCCCACTCACCTCCACCTCTTCTCCGCTGGGACCCCAAAGGAGAGGAGACCAGATGTTTCCCTGTGATAGGCCATTACCCCCAGGAGGAGAGTCTGATACGTGTACTGAGTGCCGTGACATTTGCCATTGACTGGCATGCCCAAAGACAAACACCTGTATTTGTTCATCTGTATGGTGAATATTTGGTGTAAATCAAAAGCTTTTGTACATTTTCAAAGTATTTGTTGTTTGCTTTTAACCCTTCAAAAATCAGCCAACATTATACTAAAGAATTACAGGTTTTCATTGTGTGTGTTTGGGGGTTTTTTTATTCTTACATATTTTTATAGAAGACAAATATCTATTTGGTGTCACTCCAAGGAATGATGTACTAACAGCTGTCTTTGCCGTAAGAATATATTTAAGATTACTTTTATAATGTGTGTCTCCTAAACCCCGTCCTCAGTTATGAGGGAGCAGGCAAGAACCCGGAGTTCATTTCATGCAGGAGGAAGGTCTCGGCGGGTCTGGATGACGGATTACCCCTCTGCACAAAAAATAAGCTCACTTCTTTGAAATAGGGACGGGGAAATGAAATAAGCCCCGATCACTTAATGCTGCCTTGTAATTTTAGGAATTGTGTTTTTCTTCTACCTTTGGTATTTTCTGCGGTATTGGTAGTGATAGTAGAGTTCACAGCCTTCAGGTTTGCCCTGAGTTTAGATGTTAATGGACTTAATTTTCGCATACTGTGTTTTTTCCCCACATATTTTATAACACTGCCACCATCTTCTCAGTTTCAGCTGTAGTTGGGTGGAAGGCAAGGCTGTTAATGTGGCAACCTCTTCTTTTCAGCCTTATATCCATTCTGTGGTCTTCATTTTTCTTCTTCGATATTTGGAGATAAAATATGGAGGAGCAGTTCTGAGAAAGGACCCAGTATTTAGGTTTGTATAAACATGCACAACAGGCGTGTGCAAGCTCCAAACTCCTACCACACTGCTTTTCCTTGAAGACAACATTTTAATCAGATATCGTTGCCTTTGTGTCCATATTTTTAAATATTTTTTTAATACTGGTGATTTTTTACAACTAAAATAGCCCCTTAAATATTACAGTGCTATGATAATATAAAACAGCTCTCAAGCTTGTTAGCACCTCCACACAGTGTTGCCTGTGCTGTGTGGATAAATATACATTATTTTATAATGTTATTAAATATGTAAAATAACCAGCTTGGTTATTTTACAACACAGAGAGATTATAAATATAATAATTAATATTATTATTAATAATGATGATGATGATAATATTAATAATATTAATATTAATAATAATAAAAACCCACAAGAAACAATGAACCAGAGGGACAATCACTCTTGGTCCATCCAAAATGCATTGGTGTAGAACAAGAGTAAAGAATAAAATGTTAAGATTAATCTGATGGGTTTGTAGGATTTCCCCAAGAAGACACAGCAGCCACCAGCACCCCGAGGAGCTCGAAGAAGAAGATGAAGATGTTAAAGCTGAAAGGGCAGCAGTGAGAAATGCCATAGCATCTGCAAGTCAGGAGGAGGTATGACTAAGTGTTGTCCTTCTCGTTTTATTTTATACTAGTAAGAAGCCCAGTAGTAAAAAACAAACCACCAAGTATCAATAAGTGCAGGTCAGTGCTCTGGCTATATTATTCTCACTGGGAAAATCGAAGTCCCAAATGTACGATGTAGGTCCCATCAGGATAGAGAAGAAAGCTAAGAGGAACATGGACAACGAAGTGTCCTGTTGCACCTCATAGTCTCAGTGAATGATAACACAAATTCAAAGATCTTTACATGGTTTTCTGCCTTTTTAAATGGAAAAATATTACTGAAGGATTAATGCTATCCAATATAATAGACTAATCTTTCTTCTTCCTCCTCGCGTTCAGAAATCAGTCATTATTGTCAGCAGTCTGTGCAAGGAATATAAAATAAAGCAAGCTGGTTCAGTTTTTAAGAAGAAGAAGAAGAAGGCCACCAAAAATGTTTCCTTCTGTGTTAAAAAAGGTGAGAACTGGAGCTGTTCTCCTCGACCTGTTTTGGACCCCTGATCATACCCGGAGAGTTAATTCTCTGCAGATTCTCAGTTACCCGAGCAAGGGCATAAAGGTCAAATCTAATTGCTCTGTGGTTAAGGCATGTTCGGTCTGTGGTTGATGTGTTAATGAAGAAGGTGGCATGGATGCAACCTATTAGTTACCTTTGACTCTCCGTTATCTAAAACAACGTAGCTCCCTCTCTCCAGGATCCACTCCAGCCGTGGCTTCTGAGAGACCTGGGAGCAATTCTCAGACTCGCAGCATCAGTTAGAGTTGAAACATTATGGGCTCTCAGAGCATATATTTGTAATGTTTATTTTTATATGATCTCTGGTATTAGCATGCTCTCTTTTATATTTTTTCTTTCGTGGGACGGTGACCGATATATTTGTCCATCGGGGTGTATTACTAAGTAATTATATGTATTGATTCCAGGAGAAGTACTGGGACTTCTGGGGCCCAACGGAGCTGGTAAAAGCACAGCTATCAAAATGATGACTGGAGAGACGACACCGACTGCTGGGCAGGTAGGAGCAGTCTGGAGAAAAGGGATAGATCCGTGATGGAAGCGCGAGGGCAAACCTCACACCTAGGCTAAGCTATAATTTTTTCAAAGCATTATTAGCGATTAAGGTTTTAACTGAATTCGTTGTGCTATTAAATTAAATAATATATTAATAAAAAACATTGTGAGCTACTTCTAACTTCGGCAAGCAGTTGCATCTACCCTAATTGGCCACGTTTATATATGGAAACCATGTAAATGGGAGTTGCGAAATCAATCCCTTGCTCTTTGATTTTCTTTCGCCTAAATCCCAGTGAAGCCCGTAGTCTTCCTCTGAACCCTACCCTTGTATCAGAGAGCAAAACCACCAGCCTGGTTGTGCAGGTGCTGATGAAGAGGGGAGATGGAGCCACCTCCCACCTCCAGGACCACGCGCCCACCTTCCTGGGGCACTGCCCGCAGGAGGACCCGCTCTGGCCGGACCTCACCGTGCACGAGCACCTGTGGGTCTGTGCGGCCGTGAAAGGGGTGTGCAAGGAGGATATGGCTGCTGCTGTCAACCGGTATGGATGGAGGGTGTTTCCAGGGGTTGGTCAATGTTTTATCCCCTAGTCCTAGGGCATGGGGAAGGGACCAGAAAGTCAAAATTCATTGTGAGCCAGAAGCAACCTTGAAAGAAACTCAGGAAATTGTGCTGCAAAAGTGATTTTGTGCTAAATGCCGTGATTAAGTGACTGTGTTAAGATCATCTCCAACTTGCCTATGTGCATTTAGTGGGGATAAATTTACCAGTAATGTCCTTTTAAGTATGTTATCTTTAGGAAGCATTTCTAAAATCTCTGATGTTATAGTTTGGCACTACAAGAAAGGGTGCTTAAGTACTGCCTGCTCAGCTGACACTGGCAAGGTGGAATGGATTTATAATGCTGTTGACACTAATGATGGGTTTAGAAAAGAGCTTGTGACTTATTCAGTACACTTCGCTTCAAATAGTCACTTACATTTTAATAACACAATAAATGTTTAATGTAAAAAAGCAGCAGTCAAAAGCAAGGGGAAAAAGTTCCTTTTTCTTATCATTTGGGGAATCCCTGATGAGAGTATTGAGTTGGGAATAACAAATATGTTCTTTATTTCGCTTGTTCCCTTTCCCCACAGAATAGCGAATGCTCTGCAGCTTCAAGACTATTTAAAGAAAAAAACCAGGAAATTATCTGCTGGGATAACCAGAAAGGTGTGTTTTGTTTTACCTATAATGAGCACTGCAATGCTCATAGCACAAATCAGAAGTCCCGTCCATGAGCAGAGGAACCTACCTGTGCCCTGAGCTACCCGAGAGAGCATCGTGTTGTCTCCCGTGGTGGGGTGATGGAAATTAGCCTTTTCCAAAACCACATTTCCTATAAATCAGAACCTTGATTCCTATGAGCAAGGCTACGCTGCCCACAGCCCTTTGTAGACGGAGCGCCAGGGATTGCAAAAGCTTTGACTCGAAGCCCTTTCCGTGTTGCAGCTTCGCAGCGTGCGTGCTGGGCAACCCCCAGCTCCTGCTCCTGGACGAGCCGTCAACTGGCATGGACCCAGTTGGGTCCCACTGGAGTGGGACCCCAGGCACTGTGCCACCACGGCGGCTAAGGGCTGGAAGCCCAGAGTAGGTGCCTAAGGTTAGGTAAAGAGTGTTGTACCCCATCTGCGGTTGGTGCCTACGGCTTTATTGGAAACTCCGTTTTCATCGTTCTCTCTAGCTAAAGCATGAGCAAGGAGAGAGGAAAAACGTTTTACGTTCGTCCTTGTTGCAAAATTTAAGACAGTCATATGTGGGCTTTGGAAGCATTCATAAAGGGACCTGAGTCGAAAATATTTTTTTGTCTTTATTTCAAAGTATTACCATGTGCACGTCAGCCTAGAGATGCTGTATGTAAAGGTTTTACACTTGTTTAGGGGAGAGGCATTTGGAGGGATGAAGATACAAGAAAAAAGTATCTGATATTGCTAGGGAGTGTTAGCCTTTTCTTTTTTTCCCCCTCTGGTCCTCAGGAAAATGATTCGTGCAGCCCTGAAAACCAAGGGGACAGGAGCCATCCTGACAACACACTACGTGGAGGAGGCGGAGGCGGCGTGCGGCCACGTGGCCATCATGGCGTCTGGGCAGCTACGGTGGGCGGCAGCACGGCCAGCAGACAGCTGAGCTGGGAACGGGCTCCTGGCCCCTCCTCGGTCCATGCAGTGACCGGGCTTCTCCTCTGGCCTCACCTACCTGAGCCCATCACCACGGGCTTTGCGAAATGCTCCCCGTAATTCCACCAGCAGTACGATTTGGGAAAGAGCAGATGGCGGGGCACCGATGGTTCACTCTGGTACCCCTTTTTTTTTTCCTCCCTCCCCTGCAGGTGCATTGGCTCCATTCAGTACCTGAAGAACAAGTTTGGCAAAGGCTATCTATTGGAAATTAAGGTCAAGGATCCAGAGTACGCTGATCTTCTCCATGCTGAAATTTTGAGGATTTTCCCAAGTGCAGCCCGTCAGGAGCGGTAACTATAAAATATGGCATGAACAGTAGTTTCAACACTACCTCATCCCTAAAAATGTGCCCAGTGGCACATCTGATGGCCAGACACAGGATCTCAGCTGGAGAGGGAGGAACAGCTCAGAGTCCCTGTGTGGGACACTGATTTGATAATGTCACCCATCCAACCCTGCTGCGATCCCTGCAGCAAAATGCCCATACATCCAGCTCATAGCGTGACGTAAAGTTTTGATCCCAGAACCTCAATGCAAAAATAACTTTTTCTTCTTTTTCTTCAAGGTTCCCCTCTTTGCTAGTCTACAAGGTCCCAATGGAAGATGCCCTGCCCCTGTCTCAATCTTTCTCCAAGCTAGAGGAAGGTAAGAGCAAAACAAGATGACTTTTTGAAAAGGTGGAACACAGACTGCTAATTTTCAACTCTTTTCCATATCTCCACAGCCAAACGAAACTTCAACCTCGAGGAATACAGTTTCTCTTTGAATACTTTGGCTCAGGCATGTGATTTCAAGGCTAGACATGCTGTAAACACACGAGCAGGAGCAAAAGCTGCAGCGAGACCTGGGCCAGTGCAGTGGCTCCACCAAAAAACTGCCTGGGGGTGGTGGGCGAGGGGTCCTCTACTGGGAAAGTGGTGAAAAATGGTTTGGTTGTTTTCACTGCGGGGATTTCGCATGGTGGGAACACGCCTAGGCACAGTGGTGCTGCCTGTTTCAACTCACCCAAGACAGGCACCCAGCACGTCCAAGGGATGGATGCCCTTGGCAGATTCCCATGCCCAGCCTCTACGGTTGCTCCTGAAGCAGCAGGTTATTGCTGCTTGTGAAGGCTGGTGGCAAAGATGAGGAATGCTTACGTCAGTCCATTGGTGGGTAAAACCTACCGGGGGGTACACCCATGGGCAGCCAGTGCCTCTCAGCAGAGAGCACAGGAGTCTCAGCTACTGCATACACGCTCCCCACATAAAGCTACTTCACGTGTCTCTCATAGGGCTTGCAGAGCTGTAAAGGAGCATCACAGCATCTGGAGAAAGTCAGAGAAATAATCGGAGTTTTGTCTTGCCCATTTCAGGTGTTTTTGGAACTCTCCCGAGAGCAGGAAAAGGATAATTTTGATCTGACTTTGGATGGGACTTTCGAATGGAAA
>NW_010534840.1:4710-6674 GCF_000687285.1 Phaethon lepturus | reverse complement strand
GCAGGAGGACTGTTAAAGATCTAAGACTCTCTTTTACGCATGACTCCGTATTAATCTAACCGATGTGATACTGCACATATTTACTACCATTATCAGTGTACCACGAAGAGGAGGAACAGGCTCTGCCTCTCCAGCGAGCATGGGCTGAGGGCTCCTCTCCCATGCAGAAGACACATCACCTGGACTCTGCAGGTGTCCACACCGAGCCCTACCCCAAGTTACATTTCCGATGGCTGGTTGACAAACAATGCCTGCACTGGCGAGGGCTCTTGTCAAGCAGAGCGGCGTGCAGCAGAAGGACGGAAAGGTTTGCAGAAAGAAAGGTTATAACCCATCTCTGGGGATCAAGGCTCTGCTTTGCTCTGCGGATCTGGGTGCCGTTAGGGAATATGGACATGCTGCCAACCTTCTGGGCTCCTCTCCCACCAATGTGTGGGACTATTTGCCTACGACACATTTAAATACATCGTACTGAAATTTGCACTCTATTTTTATACCCTTCCAATAAATGTCTCTATAGAAACCATGGTTACACCCTCATATGTCATCATTGCTGTGGTCCATCAGGAACAGCTGAGCAGCTCAAACTCCTTCCTCTGGGGATGGAGGTGGCTACAGAGGGCCCAGGGCTGCTGGCCAGGCGGTTGCAGTCCCTCGTGTTTACCATCTCCGGCAGCCTGACTTGGCGTGCGCGCTCACCCCTGCCCTCCCTCCATGCTGGGGTGAGTGGTTGTCACTCCTCCCTCTGGAAACCAGCCTGGGTTGTTCAACCTGGAGAAGAAGAGGCTCTGAGGAGACCTTATTGTGGCCTTTCAGTACTTAAAGGGGGCCTGTAAGATGAGGACAGACTTTTTAGTAGGGCCTGTAGCAATAGGACAAGGGGTAATGGTTTTAAACTAAAAGAGGGCAGATTTAGACTAGATATAAGGAAGAAATTTTTCATAATGAGGGTACTGGAACCCTGTCCCGGGTTGCCCAGAGAGGTGGTGGATGCCCCATCCCTGGAAATGTTCAAGGTCAGGTTGGACGGGGCTCTGAGCACCCTGCTCTGGTTGAAGATGTCCCTGCTCACTGCAGGGGGTTGGACTAGATGGCCTTTAAATGTCCCTTCCAACCCAAACTATTCTATGATTTTCCTCCTGACAACTCGGGCACACATCATCCCTGTGCCAGCTCATTTGCAAAGGTTTAAACTCTCACAGAAAATATTAAGTCCAATTCTTGTTATATAATCTGCAGCGGTGGCTGTGTTGCAATCACTGCTTGTGTACGTTCCCCACTCAGCTTCAAAACATATTTTGGCAGTTGAAGAACACATTTTTAGAGAGATTATGATTATTTCCCTCCTGGTTGCACAACAGCTCGGTTTCTGTTCCCCACCCCTGGGAAAGGGGTAAGTGAAATCACCGAACATTTCAGTCACCTGTTCATACACTCAAGGCCGGGAAATGGGCACTTGGTGAAAGGGAAGAGTTTTATTTAGTGCCCTGGGGATATCAGTAGCAGTGGAGAACTCAAGCCACGAGCGTCCTGATATAGTGACGGTTTATATGATCCATTCCTGTAGGATTTTTATCATCAGCATTTCGTGGTTTGTGCCTCTGGAGATGCCGCTGGTGAGAGGACCCCTCTGCTATGGTGGCTGCTGGTTTGAGTGGACTTGTAAAATACACTGGCTTTCCTCTCCTCTGCCGCTGTATCTCTGCTCTTGCACGCAGACCTGCACTTCTTTAACCAGGAAATCTCTTTTCTACCACACAGCACAAGGGGACCAGGTCCCTTTGGTCTTTCAACTATGTAAAGATACAAACGGTAACAAAAGCCCCAGCAAACAAGTCCTTCCCAGAGGGAGCATCCCTCGGAGCTGGAGAGGGGAAGAGGAGTGCACTGGGGTACCGGGAAGACAAGAAAGGGGAGAGCAGGACCGAGCTGTGAAACCTTCTTGGGGCGATTGCATTTCCTTC
>NW_010534840.1:0-4679 GCF_000687285.1 Phaethon lepturus | reverse complement strand
GTCTCCTGCCTGGCTATTCCTTCCAACACCGCTTGCACAGTTGTTTCTTCTAAGTAACTACCACCAACCCACCTCACCCTCCGCTGCCACAAGTTTGACAGATTATTCTCCGTGATATTTGGAGCTTTCCGTTGCACGGGAGGACGAAGCAAGCAGAGCTGGCTCCATCATCTCCTGCATAAGGAGAAGAAAGGAAAAGACCCACAGAAAGTCCCCCAAAGGTGAGCGGGTTGGAGCTGGGGCTTTGCATCAGCCCGGAGGGAAGGGGGACTGGGCTCGTGGCATTGCCAGCACACAGTCGAGCCTTCCAGGTCCTGGCCCATGGCCAGTGCTTGGAGAAAGGGGTTCTGTCACCAGCACAGAGTGGAGCTTAGCTGGCAAGAGGGAATGAACAAAAGTTCTCAAAAAGTTCACGAGGACTTAGCTTTTCCATTGGAGTGGGGGGAGGGAAAGAACAAGCGAGAGATTTCCTGGAAATGAACCGGCTTCTTAAATATTCCCCTCGGAGGTCACCTCTGCCTCTCTCCCTCCCGCTGCCCGGAGCTGGAGGGCTGCGGGGCAGAACCATCCGCCGGGGGCCGCAGGCCGCTCTCCCCGCTCCCGGAGCGCCGGGGCTGACAGCAGCCCGGCGGGGAGCACCCTGCTCCAGCAGGCAAACCAGCTCCAAAACTGGCCTAACGTTGTGGTTATTCTCCTTGTTTTCCCGCACGGCACAAGCCCTCCACACACACGGTGTCTTTGCTGGTAAACCTGAACCAGGGCGCGTTGGCCGTGCTGCAGCATCCGTCCATCGTCCCGGCGCAGGGTGGGTGAGGCAGCTCCCTGCTGTGGATGCTGCACGTTCCCCGCGGTAACTCATGCAACAATTTAGTCTTATGAACAGGGAGATTCTTATCTATTAGCTTTAATAAGGCCCTCTTTATGCAGCAAAGCGACAAAGCACACGAAGGGCCATTCACCGCCAGCTGCCTCCAGCGCCGGTCCCCCAGCGCCGTTTGGGAACGGGCAGCCCGGAGCGACGGCAAAGAGCAGCCCGTGCCTTTCAGGTTAGGTGAGCAAAACAGTGCCAGCAAGTAGTTTTTGAGTGCTGGGGAGCAAGGTGTCGTGTGTGCTTAAAGTTTGGGAGCTCGGGGACAGCATTTCCCCCTGCAAGGTTTTGGGGAGCAAAGAGGTATTTGAAAAATGCCTGGACAAGGATCTCTCCCCTCACAACTGTGATTGATAGAGTTATGAACGTTGCCTAGATCAAGTGCTAGTTAAGAAACTCCCCTTTAGTGGGAGTAAGCAATAACAACAAAAAGGGGTATTTCTGAGAACTGCAAGGACCTTCTCAAAAAGCAGTGATGCAAGCTCCAAAATAGCTATGAGAGACACATCTGCGGAGTAGGAGCAGGGTAAAGCTAAGAGATGTTAAGCAACGGGCTGGTGTCCCGCAGGAAACCCGTAGCAGGGCTGCCTGCAGTTGCCCACAAAGCGTGTCCTGCCCGCAGGCACCCCGCGGGGTGAAGGCAGAGGACCGCAGCCCTCCCCAGCCCCTCCTGTATCCCCCCTTCGCAGCGGCAGTGCCACCGACGCATGCGCTTTCTCCCAGGCAGGTACCTCCAGATCTCGTAGCTCGACTGAACTAAAAATTTCCTTTCTTCAGAGCAGCCCTGGAAAAAAAACATAGGAGACAAACCCAGCACCGAACAGGAAGTTATCTGTGTCTGCCCCGGAAGAAAAGGCACCGTGAGCAGGCGGTCTCCCACGCCTGGCTTGCGGCGATGCTGCGAGGACAGGGAGCATCTCCAGCCGGGCAGACGCCGCGCTCCGGCCGGCGGACCCGCGAGAGGCTTTATCACAGCGAGCGCAGCCGTTCCCGTGCAACACAACCAGCCACATGTGGCCGTCCCAGAGCAGAGCCAGATGTTCCTCAAGCAGAAGAAATGAGGCAAGGCAGATGTTGGCAACCTCGACAGCGCGGGAGTCCAATTCTCTTTTTCCATTCGCTTGAGACAAAAGAGGAAATCGGTGTTGGATTGCATCTCGGCATGTGACCCACGGAGGGGGTGAACAGGGTGTATCAGGTCCTCAGCTAACGCAAACCGGCGTACGCTCTCCGGTTTGCAGCATGTGAGTACCGGGGTGTTGTAGCAAGCATCTCTCAGAGTATTTAATTTTTAAGGCATTTTGGCTGGAATTACTATGCACGTGAAAGCTGAGAAGAAGATTTTTCTCTTGCGTTGCTGCTACCTAATTCTACTCAGCACCTCAAAACCCTTTTGAGACTCTCAGCTCAAAATATTCTCTAGTCCTTTAGCAGCAGATGGATAAAATATCAGGCAGAAGACTATGTGCGGCTGTGACAGCAGCCAAACCCAACAAAACATTTACTTCAAAGCAGGCATAGCAAGGATAGCTTGTCCAGCTGGAAAAAGCAGGAAGCGTTTTTTAAAAGAGTGGAAGAGGGGGATAGAGAAGGAGATGATTGTGTAAGTCATGATGTTTCAATTAGATCATGCCTGAATGATAGCAGAAGTTCATGAACTTATGTTCTAGGCAAAACGGAGATGTCCAGTTTGTCCCTGTGCATCTTCATCCTGCCACAGACATCAGATGGTGTTTTATGGACAGGTAAAGAAGGACAAGGGCTGCGCAGCGGCTGAGCCAGCAACATGCCTGTGTGTCTGCGGTCACGGTGGGTGCCACCAGCACAAGCACTGAATACATCCCTCCTGCAGGGTCTTACGCTTTTCAAAATGGCTATTTGAAAATCCCAGAAGTCATCTAGTCAACTAGTTAATGTCCTGCAGAGGTCTTGGTGTGGGTCAGAGATGTTCGATGGATGTCAGTGGGAGCCCAGATGCCCATCCTTCCCATGGATTTGGGGCACACTGGGACAGGTCCTTCTGTGTCCTTGTGGCAGTAAAATGCCATGGGTTTGCTGGAAGAATTGTCACTGCCATCAACAACCTTGTCTCTCCCAGGTAAATGGATGCAGCTATAGGAACCTATAATGCCTATAAATCATCAGCTCTCTTGCAGGTGGCCACACCAGCCTGACTCTCGCTTTGAGCAACTTCCTTCTCTGCAGTGGTCTTGCTTGCGTGTCCCAACGCCCCGAGGCCAGGAGCCAGCCCAGCCAGCAGCTCCTCCAACTGCAAAACCTGCCAAGATGACCTAAGACATCTTCCTTCTCATCCAGGCATGTGAACGAAGCTGGTTTTGCCCACCCTCACTTGCGCCAGACCCCAGTGGGGTCCCAGCCTCCAACAACCACACATCACGCTCAGCAGGCCGCCGCGGAGGTAATCGATAGCAGCAATTCAGCAGCTGGAGCACTGCTATGGAGGGAGGTTAGGACAGTCAGGATTGAGCTGTAAACGGTCTGGTTTAGGTTTCTTCAGCTATTTAAGTACTGTGTCCACAGATGGACTAAGAGGCAAGGTTTCCACTGGGCTACTGGAGGTATTCCCTATGTTCCCAGTCCCAGCAAACCTTTATTATCCGATTTTAAAGCAAGTGCTGTAGGATGCAAGGAGGATTTGAGGCAAGCGTTCCGCCTCACCTGGGGCAGCTGAGGACATCTTGCTGGCACTGGCTGCTGGCATGGGACACAGCTTCCTCCACCCACGCACCTTGGTTTTCTTTGGCCTCACTCTGAGAAATTCATTTCATGTTCTAAATACAAATCCTCTAAAGGGTTTTCAGGATGCTAAGTAGGAATTCAGAAAAAAACAACAAAAAGAAGCAAGATTTTTTTTTTTGCTTTAATTTGAAAAATAACTTGCCTTGAAACTGCTATGATTTTTTGCCTCTCAGGATAGGAGAGAAGACTCCTGCCAACATTATATAGCAGGGCCATACCACATTTCACATGAGGATTTGTAATTGCCTCTCACAAGGGACTGAAAAGCGAGAATTGGGCTCCGGTGAGCAAATGATTGCACAACATCATCTGCATCTGATTTCTTGCATTTGCAGAATATCTATCTACTGTCCTGGGGCTTTCCTGGAAGACTGGCTGTAGCAGTTACAGAGGCAAACCGATGGGGACTCTCTGGGTGGGAGGAACAGAGCGCAGCGTCTCCGTGTCCCCCGCCACGTGCTCTCCGGGGACTGTCCTGCACGGACTCTTCCAGCCTGAGATCGGAGGGCATGATGTGACGTTAGTGGCACCCATGAGGACGCTGTGAAAGGTAAAAGTCATGCTGGCTTTAGAAAGTGCCTGGACAAATTCATGCAAGCAGCAAGAAGATGCTAAAGCCCCTCCAGCTTAGGGACCCCTGAGCTGGGCAGCAGCCGCTTGCCCTGTCCTTGTGCTCCTGCGCCCAAAGGACCCCAAAAAGACGCCAAAGGAGTTGCTGGTCCCTGTTCTCTTGGGACCCCATTAAGTCACTGTTAACTGTTTCAGTCAACTTTTGACATGTAAACCCACGAAGGGGAAATCGGGAGAGGAGGAACTCTTTTCTGGGAAGAAATCACTTTTTTTTTTTTTTTGGTTACAAACTGGGCATGGGCTAAGTATGTATGGTATGTAGACTATGGCATATGGTTTACAAACAACAGCGGTGCGTTGCAAAATCATCTGCTCAAGTGAAATCTAGACAATCATTTCCTTGAAATGCGATGTTCCTGGCAGAAGCGCGGGAGGTCAGCGTTTGTGGGAAGCAACTCTCCTCTCCTGGCCTGTAATGGCT
>NW_010534839.1:1198-1424 GCF_000687285.1 Phaethon lepturus | reverse complement strand
AGGCAGGAGGATGCTGTCGGCGAGGCTGGATTTACCGTTTTCTGCTGTTTTCTTTTAAAATGTTTTCTTTATCTGTATGTATTACCCACGCTTCCTGTTGAGCCCCTTGCCTGCTCCTTCTCACACAGCATTTGGTGTTAAGGGGGCACCCCTTGCGGGGATGCGCCCTGTTTCCAAACGGCGGCAAAGGACCTCCTTGGCCACCCCTCCTGAATAAGGCAATTGC
>NW_010534839.1:624-1167 GCF_000687285.1 Phaethon lepturus | reverse complement strand
TGTCGGGAAAACCCCTCTTTTAATGAGTTTGTGTCCCCTGGTGAAAGAAGAGCAGCAAAAGGGCCTGGTGGAGGCCCTCCAAAGCGATTTCCCTGTGCCCCCCAAAAGGAGGGCCATTCCCCATCCTACAAAACACTGCTGCTTGTTTTCCCTGATTTTTCCTATTTTTTTTATTGCTTCTGCCAGCAGCTGCAGCTGACTGGTGCTGGCAGGGTACAGTGCTGCTAAAACCCCTTCCCAACTACCTGATTTCTAAAAACACCCTCCCTGCTCTAAGCTTCGTGCTCGGCTCTGATTGTTAATGAGGCTGGTGTTGAAAACGGGTAATTTTGGTGAGCATGGCTTTTCCTCCCCAAAATACAGTGGGTAACTGAGAGGGTTATTAGAAATCAGAAGCAGCTCTGGGGAAAAGCACCCGCTGTGTCTCCTCTGCTTGGTGTGTTTGGGGCACAGCGGTGTCCCCTCACGATGCCCACGCTTGGGGGCATATTAAGCTTCACAGCTGGCATGGGTGAGCGAGGGGAGATTTGGGGAAAACCATAC
>NW_010534839.1:0-499 GCF_000687285.1 Phaethon lepturus | reverse complement strand
TCCACACAAGGAGCCAGCATGGAGCTGGTGGGGTGGGAGCTGCCTCCGCACCCCTCTGCTCCATGGGTGTCAGCTGGCAGGAGCCTCCAAGGGGGAAACCCAAACCTTCCTGGCCGTGTGTTCCCGCTGGGGTGGGGCCTGGGCCTTTCACCCCACGCTGGGAGAGAACATTTTGGCTGCAGAACCACGGGTGTCTGCAGGAAGGTTTGGCAGTTGGGCAACTCGTCAGTGCTGCTTAGAGCAGAAATAAAAAGCATCCACTGCAAAAAGAACCGGCAGGTTTGAGGTTGGTCCTTATGCTCCCAATACTTTTTTTAAATTATTATTTTTTTTCCCCAAGACACACAGGTTTGGGGGCTTTGGAGGTCCATGATTTCTGCTGGCATTTTGGAGGTCTGGGACTTCGGAGGTCTGTGATTTCTCCTGCGGGAGAACCTGTAAGTTATTCTCAGTGCAGGAGACAAAGCGGGCCGGGCCGGGCAGCACCGGGACCTCTCCC
>NW_010534838.1:9936-20682 GCF_000687285.1 Phaethon lepturus | reverse complement strand
GCTGCCGGGCGGCAAGAGCGAGAGTGGGACCTATTCTTGGCTCTGCCGACGGCTGACCCTTCGCTGTCCTTTCACCAGACGTTTATCATCCGCTAAATGTGGTTAATTTTGTGCAAACAGACCCCTTGAAAAAAAAGGCTCTGTGAGAATTAGGTACCCGGCAATTTCAATCCTATTTAAAAGGGAACAAACCAAGCCCCCCTTGCAGAGTCCTCACCTCACGGCGTGTGTTGAATACCGATGTGCAGCCTCGCACACTGGTTTGCTCAATGGGTTGAGTAAGTGAATAGGGGCAGAACAAGGAAGTGCTTTGCTCGCAATAGCGAACACGGTGACAAAGTCCCATCCTCGTGACAGCAGGTTTTTTTTTTACATCTCGCTGGCTTTCCCTGCAATGCCGTCGCTTTCTTTTACCTGCAGGCGCTTGGCACAGAGAGGAAAAGCACCACATGGAAGAAAAATGCCACAGGATAGTATTGCATCCGTTCTCCTCACTGAGTTATGAGGCATATATACAGATTATGACCTTTTCCTAGCACTGTTCACTGTAATAAAACAGATGGTGCAGAGTTTCGGCCTGATCCAAGCAGTTTCACCCATCTTTTTGACGTGCCAGAAAAGGGAGGACTAAAGCCCGGCTCTGAATCCACTGGAAGTTTGAGGTGTTGTCACCATCAGAAAAACAAATAAAGGGGCATTTGCAGAAGGATGTATCTTTCAGTTCCCTGTGAATACAATCAACAAGGGACACTTTTGAAAGGACACTTTTTGAAAAGAGTTTTTTTCTCCCTTAAAAAATTCCTATGCACGAGAAGGTAATTTGACCCTAAGTGACTTCTAGTATAAACAAAAAACACACAGTGAGAAGCAGCTGAGGTGATGAGCCTCTCCTTGCATCCCACTGTATTTCTGCTGAAATCCTATGACTTCTTATGCACTTTAACACTTATTACACATTACATTTCGAGTTCCATATTATACTTGGCATTCCAAGATCTTTTCGTACAACACAGATTAAATGGCAAAAGATTTCTAAGCAAAATAGGAAATACAATTCAATAACTGCTAAACAATTGCTGTGGTTTCAAGCTATAAAGATAAAAATGGATAAATATTCAGGGGTGTCAGGAGAGAGAGCTAAAATTGGAAGGAAAACATTTTCCTAAACTTTCAGGTATTAGCACTTCCATCCACTCTACAATACACGAAAGGCAGAGGAGGTTTCCAGTGAGACTGTATTAAGGCAACAAATCACTGTCCTGCCATGCTCAAAATAAAATCATATAAAGTCATATTTTTTGTTTTGCCTAATTATTGGGGTGGAAATTACTAAGTTGTGAGTGCAATCCAGAGATCGGTGAAGTGTCCTGACTACAAAATGCAATTTTTTTTAAAACATGAAATTCTTCAGGTACAATGAATGGCTGGGTGAACTGGCTCCATTTTGGGTGACATATGAAAACCTTCTTCTTTTCTGTTTCTGCAGTTGAATAAAATATGAGGACAGACAGAAGCAACCTCTGAAGCACACATAACCTTAAACTCGAAAAAGTGGCGTTGCCACTACTTGAGAAATTAATTTCCCATTTTGAAATAGAGATGTATGACTGCCTTTGTATGGAAGCATTAAAAGAGAAATCTAGTTTAGAATCAGCTCCATAACTCTGCTAACACTTTCAAGGCATGTTGCAAATGTTATTATCTGCAATAGCAAGACTATTTATGTCATGTAACTGCATAATTAGGGCCTTTTCTGGTTCATCATTACGAGGAACTAAATAAGATTAAAACATGACTTGATATTATCTACTTTTTCTACTTTGTCGCCTGACATTTCTTGGTAACTATTAATAGGACAGATAATAAAAGGAAACATTTTGTTCCCCTTTTCAGTAATAGCCATTGCTAATTTCCATTACAAGTGGTTTTCCTCAGGCTTTGGAAAAAAGAATTGCATTGATAATAAGTCATTTATTTCTGTGAACAGTAAAACCTTGGCTTTACAGCTGATAATAAACAAGTAAATATTTTCCTTTAGCAAGGAAAAACTGAAACGTGTCAAAACAACCTCAGAGTAGAACCTGACCATTACCACTGATGGAAAGTGGAGACTTTTTCCATAACAGAGTAGTAGCGATTTCTCCAGACATGGGAAAAATGCTGAAGTTGTTTACAGGCACTTGTGTACACAGTGAGTGAATAACAGACATATTGGCATTAAATGTGAAACCAAAACCAGAACATTAAGGCAAGCACCTCAAGAGCAAGTCAGCAGTGGCCAACTGATGTCTGAGATCACTTTGCCCCTGGAAGGTAAGAAGGAAAAGTAGGTCTGGTCTTAAAACTCACTGCAATATTAGCTTCGCACAAGTACCAATATGCATCTGAAGGATGAGGCACAGAAAGGTGAAGTAACTTGACAGCAATCGGTGGCAATGTGGGCAAAAGACAACAGATATCCACCTTACTAGGCTTGTGGTATGACCACTCAGCCACATCCCATGTCCCTCCTTACCTGAAACAAGAAACACATTGCAGCAATTAGGCAGTTTGCATCTCAAACAGAGCCAAAGTAGAATATTCATTTTTAACTGGGGTGAAGTTTGTTAAAAATGCTAGTTTTCAGTTTTTCATCTGGCAACTTCTGAAACTATTCTCTGCACACACATCTTTCCCTTAATTTTAAGATCTGGAAGCGAGCCAGGAAAGATGTCTCTCTGTGGTATCTACTACAGCAAGATGACTTCCAAAATAAAATATTTATTAAACCAGGTTCACAATACTTTTGCCTGCAACAATAGACTGTTAATAGATTTTTCTAAAAAAAAACCCCAAAGCCAAACCAAACAATTGTTTGTTTTGACCCCTCTTCATGAATATATCCTATAAGCTGCAAGGAGACACATTTTACTTTTGGACCCCCCGAACATATCTTAGTGGTGATACGTAATATAGACAGTAACAAAGACTCCCTAAAAATTCCCCCCACATGTTTATTCCAAGCCTTGAGCCTTGGCAGGGCAAATACGTGGTAGAGAGAGCACTGAGAAACTGAGAAACTTAATGTATAAATCTTCCCATCTAAACTACTATCGCTGCTGTAGAAATGGCTGGGGACACTAAATTAAGACACAAGTCATTTCAGGGTAGTCTAGGAGGTTATTTCCTGATGCAGAGGGGATGTTAAAGCAAGTAGCCTGGATGGGATTCACGCCATTTGGAAAGCTGAGCAGTGTTTTCGCTGAGTAGATCCATAATAAGACATGTCTGATCCTCCACACACCCCAGGCACAGGCAGCCCTCTCTGCCCTTGCCTCTCAGCAGCTGAGTTAATGACACAGACACAGAGACATCCACTGTCCACCCTCCCACCCCAGCCTCTCCTGGTCCAGCGTGCCGGAGCACACATGGGCAACAAGCAGTAGTGGAAGACAAGAGACAGCTAAAAGTGCAGGAGAGCGCAATTAAATCCTACGTGATTTAAAGCTAGTTTCCTTGCTCGGCTTTTCTTAATATTTGAAGGAGGAGGTGGCACCGTTTCTCATGTCACTTTCCGATGTGTATGACCTACTCTCTGGTGGGCGGCGTGTGGGAAAAATCAAGTAGAAAAGCCCAGGTGATGTGCAGCCAGCACAGGAACACTGAGCTACGATGCCATACACGAGGATACGCAATATTCAGAGCAGTAATCAAGGCTGTGGATGAGCTATGCCCAGTTTCCCTGGAGAACCATTGTCTGCTCCACAGAATGCATTATGCCAGGCAACAAAAGCAAGATAACCGTCATCTTTATGGCTAGAATTGTAATGTAGAAAAATGTCATTAATAAGAGTATGAGTCTTACCTGCCCATCCCTCCCTGCTGCCGTTCTGTGACTCCTCCATGCCTACTGAAGTTCCACATGCACATGCACATGCACACTGAGCAAACAAGGGGGGAGAAAGATCATTTTAAACAAAGACAAAGAGAAAAATACTATATATCAGAATTTTGAAAACCTACACATGAAAAACTGAACACACAGCTTAACCTTCTTTTTGCTAGTGACTTCACCACTAACTTCTTCCTGCTCCCAGCCTATATGCTGCTTATGTGTGAGGTTCTGTAGTGATATCTGGTTTTAACACAGGGCTTTCCACCCCAAAAATTCCTGCGGGTGTTGCTATCTGTATTTTGAAACAGCGAAACTGAAATTACAAACCAATCTCCGTCCTAGTTAGCTGCTCCATTCCTTTCTTGGATGTTCCCGTCCTGCTGCATGGTTCAGCTGCTGCAGGATGGACAGCAAAGATTCCTGCCCCACAGCTGCCTGGACACCTTCGCCGCTTCTGAGCTCCTGTATACCAGGATGTATACCAGCTCCTGGTATACATCATTTCGTTTTACACCTGGGCAGTAAACATTTAAAAATCAGTGCCACTTATCTCAATACCTGCGAACTATGGTTGTTGAGCAGTTGCCAGACGAATAGCAGTAGGGAGAAATGGAAGGGATAGGATGGGCTGCTGGGGACAAAAATTACCACAGGCACTTCTGCTTAGGATCACTGTAGGCTGCTTCTACAGGAGCCCTGAGGAGCATAGGTCAACGGAGAGCAGAAAATGCTTCACTTAGGCGGAGATTGCCAGACACCTCACAGCTAGGCACATCAGTGCCTGCGGCAGCCTGGGTCTGGCCATCAGTCCTTCCACCAAGGTTGTGAGATTGAAAGGCAGCCGGCAAGAGCAAAAGCTGTAAGACGTAGCCTCCTGTAAAAAGCACGGGTTCAAAAGGAGGCTAATGTGGTCAGCCCTGCTTTCAGTTTGAATATTAGGAATATTCAAATATTCAACAGCAGTAAGTGGATAGTGACTGTGCTTTGATTATGAGAAAAGCCCAGTAAGCTGTTCTCTCTTTAAGTATATCCTTCTACACCATTAATAGCTTGACTTTAACAGAAAGCACATTAGATCCTTGATGAAAACACAGCAGAGCTTGGACTGTGTGAATACAGCTGCTAAGCAACCTTACCAACATCCTGTCTACTCCTGCATTGCAGCTGTGAGTAATTACTCCTCCACGTAACCTTCGCCTTTGTGTCACTGCTCTTCCACAGCTGTATACTGTTGTAACTGCAAATGGGCCCAACCCAAAATCCCACATCTAAAATTGTTCTCATATTTAAGGAAATCTGGAAAGAAATCCAAACAGGTGTCTGCCCTGCCTCGCTATGACTGGATGATATGGAGCCCTGAATATAAACAACCCAGACTTTCAAGGCTGTGTTTCTGTTTCAGATTCTGTGGTTCAAGCCTCTCTGTACTCTTTTTCTTACTCTGATCTCTACTAGACACAGGCAACTCTTAAAAAAACAACCCGTAAACCAAACAATTTCACTGAAATTTAAAAAATACTTTCAAAGCATTGGTGATAATTAAGCCATTTACCGCATTCACTGACTACTCTGGCCACCCTTTTCTGGAAGAGATGTGCTAGTGCTGCTTTGGAGGAGGAGGAGATTTTATCACACAGCTGAATGCAAGAAACTTGAACACACTGTTTGGGGTAAAAGAATGAATCGCTGCCCTCTTGGCACATCTCCCTGTTAACAAAAGAAATGAGCACTGCCCAACTTTAAGTCATCCTCTGCGAGGCTGCCCAGAGATTTAATTCCTAGGGGTCCTGGTCTACTTTAACTCCCCAGATTAGGGACTGCACAAATTTTTAAAAGCCAAATTTAATAGAAAGATTGCTGACCATGCTTCAGCAAATACATACAGAGCTGTTTGTTTTGGAGAGTAAATAAAATCTCAGCACTGCAATACTAAGATGTAGTAAAGTCACATCACTAAGAATGCAGAATTTAATCTGTCACTAGAATATTGCATTTCTAATCAAAATGTGATTGCACGATTGGATTATATAGCAAATAGTCATTACTAAAAGTATGAATCATACTAAACTACAAAGATTTAAATAGTTACTGTTGAAGGAGTCAATATTTATAAAAATAAGAGTCTAGAATTGAAGCTCTTGTGGGATTAGGAGGTAGCTGGGGGATAGATTTACCCAGTAGAGTTTTCCTCATAAGAACTGTGATTCCAGCTCTTACCAATTACGATCTCAAGACAATGGTTTTCCACCTTTTCTAAATATGTGAGACTGAAAATTTTCCAGAGGGACTGGAGGTTCCAGTACAGTGAAGTTCAGCCTAGTGATAATAACTTTGATTTTCCTCAACACATGTCACAGATCCATTAGAAAGCATCAGCAGAATCTGGCAGACTGAGGCAGATCGAAAACCCCTTTTTCTAGACTGTAAACATCAAAGTAGGTGTATCTCTTGCCTAGGCAGGAAGGCAGCTGCTTTTGGGAAAGAAAAAAAGCCTCCAGGCTGCAGAGCAGGAACTTTCTGGGAATGAGACACTCTGCTTTCGGACTGCAGGCAGGCCATTTAACTTCCCTCTGATCATGTGTCTGTCCAAGGTCAGCAAGTGGCCTGACTGCCAAAGCCAGCAGTTAGCAATGCTGGAGGAGACTGACAGAGAAAAAGAAAAGCCCTTGTGCTCAGATAGGGCCATGATATTCTACCTTCAGCAGCAACTCCTTGTCCATGTTTCCCTCTCTCCCCGCTAGCAAAGTTGAAAAACTCATGCATAAAAGCACCAAAAGCAGATTTCCGTGAGCTCACACACCCAGAGCGAGGAGGAAGGGAAGCACTGCACACTCCAAAAGGAAATCACTGCATTTGCTCCCTCCCAGCATCCACACCCGCCCATGTTTCATCAGAGAATTTGCATTCATTAAAGATCACTAGCACCAGCTAAATTAAATTTATTTTAAACACTGAATGTTAATTTCAGGAATGTCTCAGTCTGTTCAAGTGCTAAGAAGGATCTAACATGACACTGTCACTGTTTCATGAGCAAATTGTACTAATCTAAGCACATTTTCTACTGTTTATATAGATCTCAAACCAAATAAACCCATTCCTTTTTCCCCTAAGAACCTAAAAAGCTATATAATTACTATAACATTGGTCTTACAGCAAATTTTAATATTTTTAACTCTCACAGCAAAAGGCACGAAATAATATATTTGTATTACACGTTCTATTAAAGGTTTTCAATGCAGTTTACAGAAATCAATTCATGCACACGCTACTGCTGCACGACAGGAAACTACCTGCTTCATCTAGTTATTGACGTCCAAAAAATCAGCATTAGCCAGGTGTTAACTAGTATATATGCATCCAGGAGGGTTGTGGTACTCTAATGAAACTGATTTTAATAGGAGTTTATTTAAGCCTCCGTAATTTCTCCATGTAGAAAAGGCATGTGCCTTCTATATCTATCTGTATGTAGTCGGCCATCCAGTAATGAGGGAATTAAATATATTTTTGTCCTGAGTAACAGGGGCCCAATCCTAGGTGGAAAAGTTGCAGGGAAATCACAGAGTCATTCATTAACTATTAAAGCTGAGGAATACAGAGGGCTTGAAATTAATGAAAACACAACTGTTTACATTGAACAGGACACACAACTTCTGGGGATGCAAATTCTCCATCCTAAACAGGTTCACTGGGAGCATGGCAGCTTTGTGCTCCGCGGGGCCAAGTCACTCATCTCTCTGATGCACAAGCCATTGGGAAAACCCCAGACATTCCTGGTTGTCCATACATAAAATGTTGGAGTCCATTTGTGCAGATTATGAGGGTATTTTTCCAGCAGTCTTGCTAGCTATTTTCATTGGCATCTCTGCAGTAAGGTTTTGGCAGTATTTAGCACTCACAGTAAGTAGGATTGCTTTGCAATTTTATATGGTATAAAACTTTTGTTATGACCTTCATTTTGCAGTAATCTTAGCATTCAATAAAAAAGAATGCTAATGAAAACATGTTTATGAGGGATTAACATGGCAACAAATATAAAACTGCTTCATAGTTTAAAAAAAATTACTAAATACTTTTCTCATGACTCCCCTAAATATTCTAAATTATTTATACTGACCTTCTGAGCAAATCTAGCTCTTAAATTTAAGATGCAATACTAAATGTAATAGAAACATTATTAAAAGAGTGCTTGAATTTGCATGCCTCATATAACACATTGGCAGTACTCTTCATCTCTGCTGTTCTACTGCTATGCTCACGTAGTACATGAAATTCAGGGGCTTTTGTACTAGAAGTGTTAGGGTTTTGGTCCCTTCCTCTTTCTCCAGACCTTTTGTACATAATTCCCTGGCCGGAGTGTAGGCACAAAGACAATTAACTGTTGGGGCAAGAGTCACTGGCAGAGCAGCCCTGTCCCTTTTTCTCTAGGGACAAGGCTCATCCTGCAGGATATTGATTGAGCCACTTTGTTGTGTACTACAGAAATGTTCTGTAGATTGAAGTACCCTGGAGAGGGTGGGCTTTTAGGGGTTGTTTTTAAGGTTCTCATTAAATCTGGGATTTATTACCTGGCAATCCACAGCTGTGGAGGACGAACATTCTGAAGATTAATGGGAATGTTCCAGTTTTGTGCTGCATAAATGTAAACTTTACTTCTCATCCTTCACTAGCTATCATCCCATTAGCACAAAGCATCCATTTCAATCTCATTTGTGTTGAGCCTTGTAAACATCTGTCTTCACGTTTATCAAGCTTTGGTATGGTCCATGTTTGAACACCGACTGATATCTAAGCTAGCTCATTTTGGGTTTTATGATCAGAGGTTAGAACACACGGTGAGGAGGTAGGGAGAACAACTGGAGGCACAGACACTCTTTTATTTGAAAAGAGACTGACTGGCATGGGATGTTTATCTTAGGAAAGGACAAACCAGACATGATAAACAGATATGACCCCGTCAAGCATCTGCAGTGGTTCCTTCGGTGAAGTTCAGCAGTCCCAGTGACTATGTCAGGGAGACTTTTCTAAGCTTTTTCTAGCCTTTTTGATTGAATGGCCAGATAATTTAGTTATAACAGTACTTGTAAATACTGTTAAATTCAAGGCAAGTAGTGGTGATTTCAACCCTTTTATTCCCTCCCAGGAGTGGCAAACACAGGGAAGAAAATTAAAGCAAATGACAGGAAAAGGAAAGCAGCTGTTGTCAGGGCAGGCATACTTTAGAGATACATACTGAAAAACATGCGTAACACGGTGCCAGGGTGTAAGAGGTATAGCCAGGCCAAAGAGCCTGGGGGATGTTTGTTACCACTGTCTATTCTGCAAACACATTCACAGTCAAGTCCCTTGAGACAGCAAAATTTCATCTATTCTCCTTCTAGCCCTGCACCACAGAGCAACAGAGAGGCCATTAGTTCTGGCACCTTTTAAGGGAAATTCAAAACGCTGCAATTTTCCTGTTTATAGTACAAAGTTAATGATAAAATTCATACGGACTGAATACTAACAGAATAGTTTGCAGTGATCATTTTATACGTACCATGCATTTTAACTGAATGATCACCTGCCTACACATTTTCTGCTACTTCCAACACCTTGATTTACATCCCTAGAAACTGTCTGCCTGCCCTAGATCAGAACAACACTGAAAACCAAGTTTTTGTGACCGTTTTGACATTGCTTGCAGTAGTTTTGCTTTCATTAGGTTTACTACTGTAAACAATTGAAGTAAACCAATTGCTCCAAAAGACTTTGTTGTGCAGATTTGGAGAATAGGAAAGACAAAGGATGGAAGTAAGAGTTCAGAGAGCCGCAAACCAGGGAACAACATTAAAATGCTCAATGTTGTTCATGGCACAGGATCTCCATCCAGTTGAGCATTTAAGCTTTGGACAGGGAGAGGCACCTCCAGATGTCTCACTGGCTTTTACCACTTGTCAACAAAACTCTCCTGTGCCATCACTTTCACCCAGGACAGGTATTCTCAGGCTTTGGCACTACGGAATAGCTTCTGGAGGTCTATTTGCAACAGCTACTGTAGCATGACTTAGGGATTTTGTCAGGAGAACATGCTGTCTCAAGGCTCGTGATGTTCAGGAGGGTTGGTGTTCGTCTTGTTGACAAAACCAAAATGGAGTGCAAACCTCCCAGAGGAGGTGCCCTGGAAGGCACGTGCTGTCAGTGAAACGGTGACGGATACAGGCCTTCAACCAAGATCATCACCCCAAAATTCAAATGCCAGTTTTAGGGTCAGTAAGCTGGTGACCAGTATTTCATTTTGTGGCATTCAGCAGTGAAGATTAGCTAATAATCCAAATCTACAGATGGTTCTTTCAGACTTTGACTCGAACACGTTTGCGACGGCGGCTGAAACTGTGTTTTCCGGCTGACCTGAAATATATATATAACATCAGAGTAAACTCTGCTGTGCGCTGCCAGGCGTGCCAGGGCAACGCGGGGCTCCGCGCCTGGCAGGATAACCCACGCGAAAACAAGAGGCAGACTAGAAGACTAAAAAGCCAAGGTCCTCCAGCAAATACTCCTTGAACCTGTTTACTGGGTTTGAGGCGGTGTGTAATTCTGTCCTGGAGTTAACTATTAAAAAGGCAACAGATTTAAATACTGCCTTGAAATACACGACTAGAAAATGCAAACCAGGTGAACTTGCCATCTGGAGTGGCGCAAGCTGAATACACAGGCACTTGCTACACTTAAAATGACAGCCCAATCCATGAGAGGAATTGCCAGGAAAACAAAGAGGACTTTTGATCGTTACCTTGATTCTCCTATTTACACGCACCGGTTGTTTGCCTGCTATCAGGTGAGTGCTCGGTGTGTAACGTGGTGGTTAAAAGGCCAGGGCTATTTTCAGCCGC
>NW_010534838.1:8380-9905 GCF_000687285.1 Phaethon lepturus | reverse complement strand
AGGAATGCAGGGCGATTCACGCAGGCAAGGCCCGGGCAATTCCTGCCTGCAAGTGTGCAGCACTCAACTGCTGCTTGAAGAGAGCACCACTGTCCCAGTCAAGAGCTGCTTTATAATATCTGTGTCAAAATCTAGTCCAAACATACATGCCCTCAAACACGAGCGGCCAAGTGTAATAGATGCGTCTAAGCATCTATTTTAAGCTGCCAAAGGAGTGAGACAGGGCCGCCGCGTGCCCCTCGCCAGCAGCCTCCCAGGCTTCCTGACCTGAAACATTTAGTTCTGACCAATCTGACCTGAAACATTTAGTTCTGACCAAACCTGCGGGCGCTGGCTCCGGGTTCACGCCGGAAGCGGAGGGACTCCCAGAGGGCACAGAGCTGGGCAGGTCACCGTCCACCTCAGCCTCCCCACCTACAGCCCAGCAGCCAGGGCAAGGGAACAAGGACATGGGCTAGCCAAGGGCAACCTGGCAGGGCCCCAGGCCGGCTCTGGGCCATTTTGGACAACAGGCTAACAAAAAGCATTCGATCTGTTGACAATCAATCATAGATGTTCTTTGCAAATTTTTCCTTCCCGTAAGGACGTTCATGGGCACTGGTGTCATCTCCTGAGACCTGTGTACTTCTGGTAGGTTTCTCGGGTATTTAGACATGGAGGTTGCTCTGAACTGCAGTGGAGTTGCCATTCTACACGGAGTGGCACGTAGGAGAGACAGCAGCAGTTTTTCTAAGCTGCCTGGGGCCGTGAAGCAGCTTTTGCTGCTGGGAGGAGTGAGGAAATGCAGATGTGACCATGAGCCAGTCCTCAGAGCTGTCAGGCGAGTTTGATGCCAGCCCAAAAGACAGCCTAGTTCAGACGGAGGGGAGGCACAGCAGAATGAGGAGAGGGAGCCGAGCCCTGCAATGACAAGGCCACATCAGATAGTCATCCACGCACACTTCACACACCTCAAAAGGTGACGGAAGAAGCCGTTTGGGGTAGAGCTCAGAACCATGAGGTGCATCTGGCAAAAGAAAAACATTACTAGGGCTGAACATTAGAAAACGTCAGAAATGATGAGCAAGTTGCACACGATTTAAAATGAGAATGCAAGACAGAAAAAAAATTGTGTGCCTGACCTGCCATTTTATCAGACTACAAATTCTCATTTAACTCCAGAAAAACATGTCTGAGCTAAGTTGAATGGAGTTCCCGCAGAGTTGTTAACAGAAAGGCTCAGGGTGAGCGAGGTGGTGGCTTCGCTACCTCTCAGTAACTGTCTACAGATTATTTAATGCCTGTAATGTGCTTTAAAGATGAAAACCACTCAGTGCTTAGTAAATTAGAACAAAAAAAAAAAATCCCCAACAGTGACATCTATTAAATTACAAAATAACATCTCCAGGGAAGCTGCAGAAGTATTGCCACTAAATAAATTTAAAACTGAACAGCTTGAAATGTATTTACTATAGGAGAGAGACCTGCATTTGCCCTAAGGAAAAGAGATGAAATGTCCTAAGGCTTCAATAGCCTTTCATCTCCA
>NW_010534838.1:1113-8349 GCF_000687285.1 Phaethon lepturus | reverse complement strand
TTTCCTGATGCACAGGGGAGAGAGATGATTATTTAAACTTTTTTTCTCTGGAGCTGTCTAGTGAAATGTGCTGACAGGTGCTATTCATCGACTCTGTATTTCAGGTAACCCACAAGTAAGGGGGCCCACATTCTTTGAGAAAAAAGCCCATGCTGGAGTAGGATGCAGCTTCTCTTTGAGACCAAGACAAGCTGCTAGCCTTTGCCATTTTCAAGGCAGACCAGAAAAAATTTTACCCGGACGCATTTCCAGACAGATGCACACAGCAAGCAGCAAGCAACAGCTTGGTCAGTCCTGGGCTGTCACAGGATGTTCAGAACAGAAGGAAAAGACAGCCTTTTCTCTTTCCTTATGGTCCTACTGCATCTGGCCTGTGCAGAAAAAACAGCTCTTTTCTCTTGCTACCGCTGACACGAGCTAGGACTGAGGTCGTTTATATTGCCAGTGGCAAAGAGAGAGGCAGGGGCAGGAGGAAGGTGAACAGGAGCCCAAAGAGCAAAGTCAGCTGGTGGAAGAAGATCCCTCAGACATTGCCAGCTTTTACACAGTGACAAGAGGCTTACTCATTTTGATTTCCCATCAGAGCTACACCCCTGTCTAGGATGGTTATGTATCACGGTCCCCATGCTGTGGGCACCTCGCTGAACAGCTGCATCTGCCCTAAAAAACTGTAGAGTGGGCTAGAGACTCCCATGAGGGTTTTTATAGCCCCCAGGTAAGGACAGCCTCGAGCCCCCTGTGAAGCCCTGGGAGGCACTGTCAAGTCTTGAGCAGGATTCACAAGCCACAGGATGGCTGCAAGAAGGGTGAGTACCAGTTACACAGGAGGAAGTTCCTTTGATTCTGTGATACAAGGCTGAAGTGTGGGGCAGGCCTTCAAGGACATGCAGCTCCTGCCCCACCAACAGAGCTGTTCTGTGGCTCAGCAAGAAAGAGAAGTGACATGGTAGCAGACGCTGTCTGAGGAAGGGTGGTCCAGTGCAGAAGACACCATCGAGAACAGCAGCAGCTGTTCAAACAGCATAAAAAAATGCAAATTAATTACTTTTTCTTAACTTGGAGGTAGCTTCAATACTTTTATTAAATTACATTTTCTGTCATTACTTCATCATCTGTAGGTTTTTGCAGTAAATGGTAAGTACCGTAAAAAACAGAAATAATTTAATGTTATTACTGAGATGTGATGAGTATACAAAAGTTCTATTTAAGAGTACACGGATCCTCAGCATAATTACTTTACAATGGAGTTGCCATCTCTGCTTAGCAGCAGAGGGCTCATATTTTCCTTTGCGTACAGTGATAGATATTGTACACATATTCTTCAGACATGAAGATGTTTGCAGGCCACATCAACCTTCGGGGAGGCAGGGGGAGAGAGAATAATGAAAATTGGAACTTCTTGAATGACGTCTTCATTTCCAGCTATCTTCTGTAGTCCAGTTGGCAGCACATGGGAGTCAGGTAAGAACTGATAAACTCCATTTCCAGAGGCAATGAGACAAGTACTGCAGGGGCAGGCAGGAGGAAAAGACACTGGTTCACTTCATGCAAGACATTTTGATACAACCTACACAGTCCTTAATGAAATTTTCCCATGCAGCATCAGCAATAGCTAATGAGGACAGCTGGCCACTGTCGCACTTTGGTTTTTTTATCCTTATGGGCTCTTAAGCTGCTATGTCCAATCCTGCAATTTGCAAAGACACAGTATGTTGTTGGTAAGTCCAAATTTCCTCCCATCCCTGCTTGTCCTACTTTCCCTGGGGAAAAGTCCCAGGACTGCAGTAAAAAGTGGCAAGCTAGGTACCATAACGCAGGCAAGAAATTTGAACTGCAGCTCAAAACCCAAGATGCTTGCAAAAGGAAGTCTAATGTGGAAAAAGGATCTCACATCGCAAGATCTTTGCAAGTTAGACATCAGAAATCAGTCCAGAACTCTACATGTCAGAGTATTCAGGTGCTCAGAACGCATATTTCTCAGTGGTACAATTTTCGTGCTGTATCTTAACAGGAAATTACTTGATAACCAACAGCTGCACTATCAGAATTAGAACCAAAGTCTTAGTTATGGAGATCTCTCTATAGTGAATCAAATTTGTCATTAAGATTCATCAAATGAAACTTTCACTATCAGCAAATTTGACTGATGTACTAGAAGATTTTTCAAGAAGTATATTTAAACTAAACTAGAAAATGAGGGCATATTCAAATAAATCTACCAGATTGTTGTAAATTACATATAAAAATGTTTTTTAATTAGAGGCTTGTTTTATGATAAGTTATGTTAATATTCATACTTGCTCAGGGAGAATAAAGTCACAGTACATGTGCCAAACTTCGTTATAAAGGCATTTGATTCAAATCATATTCTAAACATAACAATAAATCTTGTTTTATTGCAAGTTTCTTGTAGCATGTCTATGTTATGATGCAAAACAAAATACAATGCATTATATTTTGAATACAGCCTCATGAAATAGCTGAATATTTACTGTATGTAATAGATGACTTGGTAACAAAGAACTGCTGAGCTTTTCTCTTAATAACCAATGATACATTCACCTTCCCTTCCCCAAACACATATGGTGTAAAGTAGTAAATAATGTTTTACAAAGCTTATTGAAGTACTGGTAACAAACAGCCTGAGTAAAACATATATATTTGACTGAAACAGCTAAATCATAGGGATGCCTTTTCAGAATTTTATTACATTGTTTCACCTCCTACAGAACAAAAAAGCAATTCATTTTCTTGTAAATAAATACCAAAGAAAAACACGTAGTCTTGACTTTAGGGAATTTCTGAGCTATTTCATCTCCATAGCTTTTCACTGAGTATTCTGAATGCGTGATGACAATCTTTCTAGGAAGACATTTGGATGCACTTTGTTTAAAGTGTTAGTCAAAATCCTGGTACGGAAAAAAAGACACACAACTTATGAGCAAAGCCATGAACACAGAGTTACTGTCACTGAAACTTTAACTGACTATCATTGAATTGTGAGTTAAATAGTGAATAGGGATATAATAGTTAATAGGGATTAATCTTGATTTAATTATTATAGAAAAAGAAAAAAAAATAAAAAAGAGAATGCTATTAAGTCTCAATAATGACACAGGTGAAACTGTTAGACACATCTCTCAGTTCCTACCCTTTCTCCACTGTTATACTCACCTTTCCACTGCCCACCTGGATCCTAAGACAGCTGGCCTCACACTATATATGAGGTCTTACATACACTGGGTACTTTACCATTATTCTCTTTTCTACCCCTCAAATCAGTTTTACTCAGGTCTCACTTTATTTAAGTATTAGTCATGGACCACTGATGTGTTGTTTATAGCTCTGGGGTCTCAAGTATCATCCCATGCCCTCTACTGGCATCTCATATCTGTACTCCTCTGCAGTGCATCCAGTAGCTTTCCTTTTGAGGCCTCTGCTATGATACCATGTTTATAGTCCTCTACGCTGCACCATTTTGCTAGGGTCCTACATTCTTCATTCTCCATAAAATAACTACTTGTTACTCTCAGATAAATAAAAATTATGGTTATATCACACAACTGTACAAAGCTAAGAAAAAGTAGAACAAATTGTGTAATAGTCACCTGGTCATTAGGAAATTGCTGTTGCAGTTCAACAAGCTAAAGCAAAGTCCCAGGCAGGTCAAGACAAGCCCAGACAAAGCCTTAAGTCCTCAGGCCTTACAGAGCCCCTGCAAAATCTCTGGCTTGTTACAACCAACAGCAATGTGTGTTACCATTAATACAGTAAATACTGAGCTACAGGGCTACACCAAGTTTGGATGCATGACAGCCTACAAATGTAGTCCATCTTTGAAAAGCTCCACCACACAGTCACAATGCCTCGCAAACAGCCAGAGAAGGGAACTGGCTCATTCAAATTCCTCTTCGTAGTCACTTCATTTTTACTTGGAAGTAATTAACTTCTCGTTGCTCCTAGTTAACGGCTGTATCTATCCCTGACCTAGCCTTGCAAATTGGTGACTCTACTGTTTCCTTCCTACCTTGAGGAAAGTCAGGCTGCTTTAAAAGGAAGGGGGAAAAAAAAACCCCACAAAAACCTTATAAGGTTTCTTTTGCTGGTGACTGCTTTGTCCACACACTTTAGCCCAGCTAAAAGCATGCAGGAAAGTGTTTCTTCAGGAGCAAGACCTGGCGTAATAATGAGCCATAACTAGACCTCTAGATCTAGGAGCCAGTTTAACTGGGTTCTCCTCTCTTTCTTCAGCAGTTCCTTGCATGAGCTTGAGGAAGTCACTGGTAATCTGTGACTTGGGGCTGATCTTCATCCTGCCAAATTTGGGCAGTATTGTCACTTAAGACCTTATGACAAAGCAGTTCAATAGCTACAGATAAAATGCACCATTTAAACAGAAGCTATTTTATTATCCACAAGTCACCTCCAAGCCGGTTGTGTCATTTCTGACATGGACCCTTTTAACTCGCACTGTAATGCGGCATCAGCCCTGAATGCTAGTTCCCACTGAACAGTCACCTCAAGCAAGTGCTGTATGTATGGCTGGATGAGCCACCAGAAAGAAGCTGCCCTACCTTCTTTACTCCCATTTTCTACCACAAGCCAATCATATTCCAGAAGTGAGCACTGGGATGCTGTGCTTTTCATCAGCATCCTTCTGGGAAAAGCCTAGCACAAAAGAGGAAGGAGGGGAAACCCATAATACTTCATGCTGTAGCTCCTTTATTATTCTTCCCTTAGTCCTGACCTTGCCAGCTTCAAACTAGCTCCTGCTGTGCGGCTCCCTACCACACTCTTACAGCAACTCCTATGCCTCGGAAACACATCCTGCTTGCGCTCAGTTCATTTATTCTTCATTTTAGACCAGTCTGAATAGAACTTTGAAGACAGTGAAAATTCAACTATGTTTAACTTAAGGTTCAAGGTCAGAAACATGTCCAATTTAATTGACTTCCAGGGAGAATTTCTTCAAATTCCAGGTTCCCCCTATCCTGACTGATTCTAGGTCCCAATTATACTGTCATTTCTATTTTGCTCTAAAACAAAAAAACTAACAAAATACTAACAAAAAAAGAGATGACTATATATTCACAATTACTCTTCACTGCTCCCTACAGTACAAGTTTTTCTAAGCAGATGCTTGTCAAAAGATGCTTAGGCTGTCTATCCACTGATATGTGGAAAGCAACTTCTCAGCAGGACTGCAGGTCAAAGTGGAGCCTTGGAGTTACCATGGGAAAAAAACAGAACCCCAAAAAAACCCCACAATTTTTTATTTAACAGGGTGACATTCCCTGGTAGGCTCAATGCAAAGTTAAGAACATCACTATATGCACTGGAATACTACCCCATCCTGTTTTCTGCAGTGTACGCTGGTGTTTTATGCTACTTCTGATGTATGCTCTTCAGGTCTGCAAACACCGCTAAATGTTCACGTACTTTCATAAATTATAAGAATCACAGCAACTGTACATTAATTAGTTTATTCTGAATCTCAGATTTACACTGATCTTTGTAAATAGGCAACACATAATGCATTTTTTATTATACCATTCAGGAGAAATTATGGCAATAGGTGATTGTTTCTATTAGTGATTATTCTAGAAGTAGAAATTACTAAGAAGTGTAGCTGTTATATGAGTGCTTTGAATTATAGCTGTAACCTGAGCCTAAGTCAGAGCTTTCTTAGTGAAATTATTATCTGAATCTTCTAAATACCTGATGCTATTATCATAGAACCATATGGGTTGATAGGGAACTTTTAAAGTCATCTAGTCCAACCCCCTGCAATAAGCAGGGACATCTTCAACTCAATCAGGTTGCTCAGAGCCCCGTCCAACTTGACCTTCAATGTTTCAAGGGATGGGGCATCTACCACCTCTCTGGGCAACCTCTTCCAGTGTTCTACCACCCTCATCGTGAAAAAAGTCTTCCTTATGTCTAGTCGAAATGTACCCTCTTTTAGTTTAAAACCATTACCCCTTGTCCTATTGCTACAGGCCCTGCTAAAAAGTCTGTCCTCATCTTTCTTACAAGACCCCTTTGAGTACTGGAAGGCTGCAATAAGGCCTCCCCAGAGCCTTCTCTTCTCCAGGCTGAACAACCCCAACTCTCTCAGCCTTTATTCATAGGAGAGGTGTTCCAACCCTCAATGAATCTTCTCTCTGTTCAGAATAACTCCTGAATTTATCTTCTCTTTTTAGGGTGTTTGTCATCTCCAATTGCTTGGGTTAACCCACTTAACCTACGTGCTTCCTAGTGGACCTGTTATCTCAGCACAGAGGCAGTGCATGCACAAAAAGCCCAAACTGCACCTTTCATGCATTTTGCTCTAAACCAAACCATTCCTGAGGGCTGTTCTCAAATGGAAACATTGCCACATGATTCAGACACTCCCATGTGTTTTTCTTTACCAGACTTTATATAGCGTTTTTCTCCAGAGCCACTTCCACTCCTTTGCTGATGACAATTAATGAAACCAGGCCTGTACAGAGAGATGGTATTTAATGTTACAGCATAAAGGTTACTCAGCCCGTGCTAGCCTCTCTCCAATTTATTTCTAAGTACTCCTATGCAAAGGTCTTCTATAATTAGGCCAAATACAATCAATTCATTGTTTTCCCATGTTTCAAAGCAGTCATTCAGGACTGTTACACACTCTGAATTGATTGAATATGGGGATTACTTTATCTCCAGGGGAAATGATGATCAGCATTTCCCACCCAGTTCCTGAGCTGTCTTTACTAATTTATCTTAATAACATCTTTGTGTTTTGACTCAGAAGGAAAGAGATCAAAGCAGAGAACAAGGCAGGCATACTCTCGAGATTAAAACTGGCCAGAGGCAATCAGCAGAGCAAGTAAACAGCTCTTCATCAGTCTGAAGAAAAGCCTGGTCTAACATGAGCATTTCTGTGCTCCTGCAAGCTCTCTCCCAGTTAGCTTGGGAGGTCATATCTGCAGCTCATGCTATTTCTTGGCATCATCCCATCCCTATTGCCCTTTTTCACCATTGAACTTCATTAACCAGTAACATTACTACAAACCTTGTGGTTCTCCTTTTCTCCTTAATAAGGCGGCACAGAACTGTATTTCTTATGGGAACAGGGGCTGATCTTACAAGTACACCCAGCAGCTCCTGGCCTTACTTTAACCTTGAGCCCTGGCATGCTGAGGAGTACTCACATGTCAGCCTGAGGTGCAGTGCTCAGATTTGGGCCTTAAAGGGTCAGTGTAT
>NW_010534838.1:0-1082 GCF_000687285.1 Phaethon lepturus | reverse complement strand
CAGGAGTAGAGGACTGAGCACACAGGACGTGAGGAAGCCTACGTTTTATTCGATGTTCAGTATGTCTCACTTGGTACCTTGCTATTTCTGATGGTCCTCTCTGTTCAGACCTTCTCATCTCTGAGAAGTGAAATTTCTTCACTGTAAGTTGGCTCCATGGCACATTTTGAACAGAACCACCTAATCAGAAGGGAAACTGAGAGGGAGATTGCACTCCTTGTCTTTCTGCATGGGAGCCTAAAACATAACTCCTGCTTAATTTTCTTGGCTCTCTTTTATATTGAGAAGACAGACTTGATGCAAAGGAGCACTTTAAAGTGTTAATTTAGCTTTCATTGGAGTGTGATTGTTGTATTTTGGTTCCTGGAGCTCAGGAGCCACTGCAATCTATTTTAAAAGTGATTTTTAATTTTTTTTTTTAAATCAATAAGCATTACGCCTATTCTGCGCTCTCATCTTGCTCAAAGCCAGGGGTGGACAGAAGCAGCTCACCTTTGATTGAGAATCAATGCATACAAACACACGGTCATGTGCCTGGGAACAACAGACACACTTCCTGTGGAACAGGGAGTCAGATCCTGGTAAGCACCAGCTCTGAAAAGGACATAGGAGGTCACAGTGGAAAAGCACCCAGGTGCCAGTGGCACCGTGCTACAACAAAAGAAACACTGCTGCTACCTATGTAGTAGCACACTGAACACAGAAATGGTATACCCTCCGTATCTGGCAGTGATGAGACTGTTGCTGACACACTTGAGCTCAGATGTTGGCGTTGAAGCATTGGAGATGTGGGAAAGGCATGTGCAGTTCGCAAGTGCTGTCAGTTTTGCAGGTCCTCTCATCTTTCTTCTCTTCCCAAAGCTTTGTGCACACTACAGACATCTTTGCTAACACTCAACTTGTGACAGAGCCCGACGCAAGGGGATAGAAGACTCCAGGCAGCTCTTAAAAAATTACATCGGAGAGGTGCTGGTGTTCTTGTGCTAAATGTTTGTCTGAAAGGCGGAGACTGATTCATCCTTCCCCCTAAGGAACAAGGAGGAAAGCCAGCACCAGGGACAAAATTAGAAAGGCAAAAGCCC
>NW_010534837.1:401-648 GCF_000687285.1 Phaethon lepturus | reverse complement strand
CGGACTGGGCTCCCCCCGGCCAGCCCCAACACCCTCGCTGACACGCTCTCGTTCCAGATTCCTCCTCGTCTTCAGCTGCCTGGTGCTGTCGGTCTTCTCCACCATCCAGGAGCACCAGAAATTGGCCAACCAGTGCCTCTTCATCCTGGTAAGTGGGGAGCAGGGCTGTCGCTCGGACCCCCCCTCCCCACGTTACACCCTAAGAAACTTGGACAAGGTCATGGACAAAACCCCTCCGCACCCTTCC
>NW_010534837.1:0-210 GCF_000687285.1 Phaethon lepturus | reverse complement strand
GGAGGGGCTAAAAAAGGCAACTTTCCCCCAAACTGTCAGAAACGGCTGACGCTGGAGTTCTTCCGAGTGACGGAGACTAAATTGGGAAGGTCCTTGTGACTTTCCCGCGAGTAAGCAGAACAGGGGCTTGTTTGTGCGAGAGGTGGGAGGACAATGCTGACGGCGGAGGAAAAGGACCCAGCTCGGTGTGAGCTTGGCACAGGTAGGAGC
>NW_010534836.1:529-2090 GCF_000687285.1 Phaethon lepturus | reverse complement strand
CTCGTCGGTTCTGGAACCAGACCTGCGAGGTGAGAGCCAGGGTGAGCCCCGCCGTGCCCAGCTGGTCCCTCACAGCATACCCCACATGCCGTGCCCCATGTGGGATGCCCCACATACTGTGCCCCACGCAGGGTGCCCCACACAGGGTGCTCCAGGTGGGGTTGTCCCGTATCGCGTATCCCATCCCACACAGGGTCACACGTGGGGTGCCCCGCAGGGCTCCAGAAATCCCCAGCACACCATGCACCTCTGCCAAACCTCTCCCGCAAATCCCAGAGACTGAGGGCATCTCCAAGGTGTGGAGGGCGAGAGGTGTCACTGTGCAGCCCCTGCCCTCGCTGCTCCACGGGGAGGTGCACCCCGGCCCCGCAAATACCCACGCAGTCCTCAGTATAACGTTATCTGGCCTTCAAAAGCTCCTCGGTAAAAGCTTTTAGAAACCAAACTACCACGGGTGCATCAAAACCCAGCAGGAACGAGAGGCACCGGCGAGCCGAGCCCAGGGCTGACGTCTCGCCCTGTGGGAGCTGCCCGTTGGAGCGCTGGTCCCCGTGTCCCCAGAGCTGCCGGCAGCACGGGGCACGGCTGTCCGCCGCACGACGCGAAGCAGGAGTAAAGATGGGCTGGGCTGAGAAGGGGATGTCTCGCATGGGCTGGTCACAGTTGTTCTTGGACTCTGGGCTATACTGGTGCAAACTTCGCATCCAAAGAAGAGAAACGGAGCTGGGGAGGGGTCTGGAGCACAAGTCTGATGAGGAGCGGCTGAGGGAGCTGGGGGGGTTCAGTCTGGAGAAGAGGAGGGCGAGGGGGCCTCTCCAGTACATCCGGCTGAGCCAGCTTTCAACAAAATAAGTGGCGTGGGGGGCTGTGCTGATTTTAGCCTCTCTTGTAACTTCGGCCTCAAGTTGTGCCGGGGGAGGTTTAGATTGGATATTAGGAAAAAGTTCTTCACTGAAAGGGCTGTCAACCACTGGAACAGGCTGCCCAGGGAAGTGGCTGAGTCCCCATCCCTGGAGATATTTAGAAGACGTGAGATGTGGTGTTTAGGGACATGGTTTAGTGGTGGACTTGGCAGTGCTGGCTTAATGGTTGGACTCGATCTTAAAGGTCTTTTCCAACCTAAATGATCCTGTGACTCTATGAAAGTGGTTGTTGCTCAAAGGGCGTGGCAGAGGTGTCCCTGCGGCCTGGACCGCCTCAGAAAAAATTGCATTTTCTTGGACGGAGGCTGAGGCCTGGGAAACTCGGTTCATTTGTACAAGGATTACTGCCTTGCTTCGCAGCAGGCTTGTCACCGCTTCTACTCCCTGACACTTTCCCTCGCCCCAGTCTCGCCCTGTCGATCCCAGGGGCGGTGGGGACCAGACTGGTGGGACCTCAGGCTCTTCCCCAGGCTGCACCTTCACCCCACAGAGCCTTCTCCTGCAGCCCAGGGAGCGACACCTCCCCCAGAACCGCCCCGCTCCAACAAGCCTAAAACCCCCAAATCCGTGAGGATCTTGTGCTTTCCTGGCCCTAAGGACCTGGAAGCGCTCACCAGCAGCTGAGGTGTGGCTGGGTT
>NW_010534836.1:0-445 GCF_000687285.1 Phaethon lepturus | reverse complement strand
GCAGCCACCAGCAGCGGGGGGAAAAAAATCTCTAAAACCCATCTCCCTGCCCAAACGGAGCCTCTGGCACGTGGCTGAACTGGGACCTCGTGGGGGCGATGGAGCTGGGAGCAGAGGAGAGCTCGCCAGGGCCGGGGTGGTCCCTCTGCCACCGCCCAGGGGACAGGTCCGGGGTGCCGGGGCCGCCGGGCGTCCTCCCTACCTGCACGCGGACCTCGGGGAGGTTGACCTTCATGGCCAGCTCCTCGCGGCTGTAGACGTCGGGGTAGTGGGACTTCTCGAAGGCGCGCTCCAGCTCGTGCAGCTGGTAGGTGGTGAAGGTGGTGCGGTTCCTCCGGTGTTTCTTCTTGGGCTGCTCCTCCTCGGCAGCGGCCGGCGGGGTGCCCTCACCGTCCCCCGGCTTCCGCAGCTCGCCCAGGTCCCCCTCGCACTTATTCAGGAACAT
>NW_010534835.1:6583-7397 GCF_000687285.1 Phaethon lepturus | reverse complement strand
CCTGCCCGGTTCCGCTTGCCTCCCCCGGCAGCCTGCCGTACCCCACCCCCGGCTCGCAGGGCTGTGCGCCATGCCGGGCCTGCAGCTGCGTCCCCACTGGGCTTTGCTCACAGCCCCCTCACCGTGGCTCAGTCCCTTCCCCACACCCCCCTTGGGTGAAAACCGAGAGCCTGTAGCTACCAGAAGCTTGGCGTTACACCAACGCTTGTTTAAAGCGGAAGGATGATAAATCCAAGCTTTCCTGCCACATGTTTGATTCTCTCACAGCACCACGTTAAGCCTTGGTGCTGCTTCTCACCCACTTCAGACCCCCTGGCAAGGCAATGCCCAAGAGAGCCAGGCTGCACCGAACGTGCCCCCCAAAGCACTGGGGCTCTCTCACCAATGCAGGGCCCCCACAGGATTACTTGGGCCCTCAGGGTCTCTTCATCAGCTCTCCTTGCCAGCCCTGCCACAAAGGAGCAGGGCACCTTTACCAGAGGACCTTGGCACAGCAGGGCACTAACACACCAAGCTTTTCACACTGGAGGAAGAGAGGAGACCCAGGCAGCCTCTCCTCATACAGATGCTCTCAGGGGATTAGAAGCCTTTGCAGAACACAATGACCTTTGCTATCTGCTGGCAGATAGCGCAGGGCTGCAGGAGGCTTTACTTACAAACTCATCACAGGGGCATCTCCACCACCTTTCGTTTCCTGCCTCAAAAAGGCTCCATAGAGCTAACCACCCTTGAACATTTTTATGTTTTATAGGGTCAGCATTTCTACAGAGGATATCATATTAGAACATATCCACTCAAGTACAGCAGTAGCAGC
>NW_010534835.1:0-6552 GCF_000687285.1 Phaethon lepturus | reverse complement strand
TCAGCAGCAGAGCTGGGCTATAACACAGCCCAGCAAGAAATAGGGGCCCACAGAAGCTTTTAGCTGAGACTTTCTGGATGTTTCACCTCCTCTGTTTTGCCCCCAGGTTCACAGCTGTCTTCAGAGGCACATGGCCTCTGCATTACAATTACAGCACTCTTGGATTCAGGCAAGCACAGCCCTGCTAAGAGATAACCAAAGCTTGGGCTCCACAGGGCTGTCTTCCTGCTGCGTGGTACCACTGCCAGTTTGTCCCTGCTTTGAACCTACCATCCTCGCTACCAGTCCCCAACTTGCTCATCTCATTGAAGGAAAACATGCACTTTCCTCCTGGATGCAAATGGCAACATCAATGCATGTTGCTTTGGGCCATACTATCCAAAATTCTTACTCTGCTTTTGTTTAAAATGTTAAGTTGCCTGAAAATCCAAAACAAAGAAGCAACACAGAATATGGTCAGCAGTAAAGTAACAGTTAGTAGAACAGTACAACAGGACAGAACACATTCACAAATTATGGGATTCCTCCTCATCCATCCCATTACCAGATCAGGCTGCTAGCCTCCATCAGCAGAGAGCAGCAGAACAAATCAGAACCAGCTGCCACGGTACATACCAAAATCCTACCAGAAAAGATCCACTTTTGCTCTTACTGCATAGAGCAGAGCATGTGGGAATTGCCCTGTTCTGTACACAAGTAACATAACAACACAGGGGAGCAGATCATCTTCAGGCATTAGATGATTCAGGGAATGATTACTACACAGAGTTGATTTGCAGCCTGTGAATGCATAAAGCCATTTCAGCTGTAGCTCCCAATAAAAAGTTCACCGCAGCCTCACAAGCCAGGCATTTGCTTCAGATATTCCAGTCCAATGTAACTGCAAATTAATCCATGCCCCTTTGTTTCCCCACTTTAACTTCATAGATATCTTGAAGCTCCACTGCTCAGCAGAGTGATGATTCACTGAGCTAGGCTTCCCTTCTGACCTGTCCACAGCTCTCGGAGCTCCACTTTGCAGCCAAGATCCCTCAGTGCAGCTTTGGCCACATCATCGCAGTCCTTGTGCGTTGCACGAGCTTCTGTTATCAAGTTCTCAGCTCCCATCTCTAAGATGGGCTGAGAAAAGTCCCGGCTCCGGGAGACCAGGTTGCGGATCAGCATGCAAGCCTGTTTCTGAGGAAAAAGGTAATAGGGAAATACCATCCATGTAGGATGCTGGCACACACAAAGCAGATCTGGCTCCAACTAAAGAATCTTTGCCGGGCATCCAAATGTGAGATGCTGTAGACAGCAGCAAAACTATATCCTGGAAGAATAAAATGTATGGACAAAAAGTATGCCTGCTATTTCACAGAAGTTTATAAAAAAACCTTCCTGCCTCTGTCACACCACCAGCAAATCTCAAACACAAGCCAGGCAATACCAAGTACTTCTTTAAATAATGCTAAGACAGAATTCTCCAATTACAGCAGGCCCACCTTTCCACCCCCTTGTATGCTGTTCCAGGTACCTTCCCTGGCACTTAGCTTAAACTACTCTTTCAGAAAATATTTTCTATAGTACTGTAGTACTGTGGAAAGCACAAAAGTGGACACAGAACCTACTGAGACTTGCATGAGAAACCAGAGGCTAACTTCTTGCCACACAGATGTTTTATTCAACTCTCGAGAATAGATGGCAATGTCTCCTATTGGACATCGAACAGGCTGGGTCTGAAAGAGCCTATGCTCATCCTGTTCTTTTGAGGAAAAGTAATGCCTGGAAGAGAAGCATGGCATTCCACAGTCGCTTGGCCCTGGATGGATTTGAAACCCAAACTAAATTTTGCTCTGACCACATCAGAGTGACAGATGTATGGAGTCCTGCATTTAGATGCTGCATTCCCAACACACTCAGAACCTTTTGGTATTTGTCAAGTAAAGGACAAAATCCCAATGAAACAGTGAACACAGCCAACACCAATCCTCATTAAATAATCAAGTGTTCTAAGGCAAATACCTGTACAGCCACTTCTCGTGGGTGTGCTTTCATAGCCTGAAGAGCTGCCAACGCCCCTCCACCTTCCATGATGACATTACAGTTCTCAGGTTTACGCAAAGCCAACATGCACAAGGCTGCACAACCTTGCTCACAGATCTGCACGACAAAGGGGAAGAGACACTCATGGGCTGAAAATGTTGCTTTAAGGAAAAGTGTTTGGAGTTTGTTTCCTTTTTGGCAATTTTTATTCTTTTTTTTTTTTAAAGTTTCTTCCACTGATACATCCTACTCCTGGGGCATATAAATAAAGTTTTACACCCCAGAGGTGTAAAACATTGTATCCAGTATACATCTGATTCCAGAACAAGAAAAAAACCCTAATATAGTAAAGTGGACATATCTTTACATTTACAGAAATATTTGCCAAAGCATGCATTTAACCACTCTACAACAACTGGATGTTAAAAGTTTAATACATCACTCAGTTGCAGTCATTTAACAACTGTACTTAGAACGTACCCGCTCTCAGCATAAGCTGCTTATCACAAGTTAGAGCAACGCTGTGTGTTGTTCCCCTACACGAGACAAGTTACGCTGCTACATTATGCAGCCCAAACCTGATCTCCATTCCCAGCCCTCAGTGGGACTTCATCAACCACTTCGGTGCATACCTGAGGGTTGCCAAGGTGATGGCTTATAGCAAGCACAATGAGGTCTGTTCCTCCAGCATTCACGATGGCATCTTTCACGTCGTCATTACCCGCAACCGCTCGGATGGCGCTCAGCACCTGCTTCACCACGTCCTGCGTTCATCAAGAAAGAACAGCTTAGAAAGCTGCAGGAAGAGTTTTACAGACTTTTGAAATACAACTGGAATGTCCCCCAGCAACTCCATTTAAAAAGTTGCCATCCCCAGTTATGATAAGCAACAATTCTCAGTCACTCGTATCTCGGGCATACTTTCTTGCTAGACAGAGTAATAAGGAATCTTGTTTGTTTGGCTGAGGTTTTCAAAGAAGTTTAAAGAATCAAACATCAGTCCTGTGGGACTCAAGCATCTAAATCCTCTTGAATCTCTTCTAGCTAGAATGGTGGAAAAAAGAGAAGCTCAGCTTGTCTGGGAGCACGCAGAGTTCTGCTCGTGCAGATCAGAGGAAGTAACCATGAACCAGGGGCTCAGAATTCTTACCTGACAGAGCACCTGTATCCTAGTTCTGTATATAAGGCCATAAACAGGCACCAATGGTAGGGTTTCAACCCTAACCGCACTTAATGCATAGACTAAGGCCCATTCACAGCCAGGACCTTAAAATGAAAAGCACGCCCTGCCACGTTACCTCCAATCCCAAGTACACTTTATATCGCTCACCGGATGGTCAATGCAGTCAGCCAGGAGAGTCACCATAAAATTTAAGCCTCCAAGGTCCACAATTTCTTGACAGAATTCATTCCTGACAGAGAGGCGAGAAAGGGTGGCACACAGTTCACTGAGAACACTGGAGTTATCTGTGAATGCTGCAGAGGAGAGATGATGAATGCAGTAACTACAAGCAAGGAAGGGTGCTGCAGAATCAAGGTGTTTTACTTTGCTTCATTTAAAAAAAGAAACAGGAAACAGTGTATTTCACTCTACATATAAGACCAGCACAGATGACATCCTGTTCACTCTGTATCTAGACAGAGACAGAATATCTTTTCTTGCCAAGAATGCAGCACCTCAGCAGGGATAACATGCCTGTATATCTGCACTGGGCTGTAAAATACTTCTTAGATAGACTGACCAAGAGCTCTGATAACTGCCACCTTGGTGCTGCTGATAGCCTCTGGAGCAGTCACATTATTTTTCTCTCTCAGGGCAGACTGCATCAAAAGAATTAAACATCTTTTTAGTGGCAAATTTGAATCATCTCTGGGGAGCTTCAAGTTACAACAAAGCACAGTTTTGAGATAAGAAAGCACAGACGATTCAAGATTAGCATCAACTGTCAGACTTAATTTTACCTTTTGCAGCTTCAATGAGGACTCTTAACCCATCATTTTCCAACACAATCATTTTGGCATGATCATGAGCATGACCAAAGGGCACACGGATGTCATCATCAAACGTCATGATCCTGAGTGCTGAGGAGGCCGTTCGGACAACATCAGCACTGTCTCCATGCTGGACTATAGCTCCCGTCAGAAGTGGGAGAACCCCACCTTTCACAAAGTCCTGACGATTCTGCTCGTGTTTCAGACAGGCATGCCGAATGCATCGGATCCCAGCCAGCATAATTTCTGCATCTTCCCTATATTCTTTCAGAGTTTGTAGCAGTAGATCCTGGCCAGCAGAGTCAAGCAGGTCTGGCTGCCCATCCAAGATGGCAGAGAGAGTATAAAAGGCTTTCAGCATTAAATTTCTGTCTCCTGCTGCCAACTGGCAGGCAGAGAACACCACAGAATAGGCACCATTCTGCCCAGCCAGGTAGCGGAAAGCCAGCTGTTCTTTGCACTGATCAGTGAAGACCACTAGCTGCTCGGCCATCTCAGCAAGATCGGAGTCAGCCACAGCTCTCCCAAGGGAATCTAAAGTCTAAAGAAGACAAAAGAGTTACCTGGCAATCCAAACTGTGAAGGAACAAGAACGGTTCTTTATAGTCAGTCAGATTTGTTTATTTAGAATAGTTGTCTTTTAAATTTATAATTAGTTTGACATATCTAAGAAATGGCTGTCTTAAAGAGCAGCATTTTGTCTTCATGCACAGAACCCTTGGAGGAATGGGGGCTTCTCTGTACTTCTGCCATCACTGTCACACCAGTCTGACCAGTAGTGGGTAAACTGGGTCCAGCTAGCACATTTCACAGGGGTCAATGGTGTGCATGAGTGTTTTTATATTCTTGCTGGTGAGGGACTGTATTCAATCTTTTCATCTACTCTCAGAAGTGCCAGACAACAACTACCATTTGGGTTACTTGTATTTCTTTCAATAAAGTTCTTCAGTGGTTCGATTTTACCTGACAATAGAAGAATCTGTTTCTAAGTTATGAAATGCAGTCTCTGCATTTCCTAGGCAGGAAGTGCTGGCATTTTGCACTTACACAGATACTTCCACTGAAAAGCACAAGCTAGCTCTTTGAACTTTTATATTATTCCTACTTTGCAGAATAGATGGGATTAACTCCTTGTTGAAGAGCTCACAAAGAAATGGGACAGGGACAGAAGTAGAAGGTATGTCTCACTATTCTTAGTCTATCGCTTAAACTATTACATAAACCTGATCTTTAGAAGACAACATATTTGTGCTCTTACCAGCAAAATTTCATGCTTTTGCTTTTGACCATTTTCAGAGGCAGGCTGCCGCACAGCTTTCACAATATTGCTTAGGTCAACACCTAAAAGGAAAAACAAAACCAAGATTAACATTAGTTACAGGAGCCTGGGTAAAATTTTTCAAATTAACCACAGTGAACAAAGACAAACATTGTAAAGTGTGGATCAATGCATAATGATGCTGAAATGTTGCTAAAGTTCTAACTATAATGGTCAAATATGTCCTGGAACAAGGCATCAATTCTAGCTAAATGTCAACTAGGGAAAAAAAAAAGTTTAGTTTCATTGACCAAATTGCAGCCTGCAGTTTCACTCAAAGCAGTTTTTCAGTCATAATTACTCCACAAAACTAGGCTAGCATTCATAGTGTCTATGTTCCGCTTCACAAAGGCTTTAATACTGGACAATCAATCTTTGCATGCAGGCTCTCAAACTTTAAGATATGTAAAACCTCAGTCTATAATAATCTGAGCTGCAAAAGCAGATGTATTCACAATACCTTGGGACTCAAACTGCTGCACAGCTTCTCTCACAGCCTCTTCTGGATCCATTTCAAATTCTGTAATGTTTTCTTGCACTGCATCATCAAATGTTTCCTGTGCAATCTGTTTCGATCCCATTTTACTCAAATGGGATAAACTGCCTCCTTGTCCTGTCATTAAGACAGCTCACAATTAGTTTTGGTGCAAAACCTTCTAAGGTTAATCAGAAACAAAGGAAGTGACTTGCTGTTTTCCAAAACAAAAGTACAGAGCTCAAAACCAAAAATATATGGTTAAAGGGCTGATTTTTTTTTTAAACAGTCAGAAACATAACAATTAAAAGAAATAAGGAGGAATTTCAGAGGCCCAGGATTTGGACTGGGAAGCCGCTGCTGCTCTGGTGCAGGTGGGTGTGTTACCGTGGCACGGCTCTCACTGCACCTCGCCTGCTGGAGGGGCACGGTAGGCAGCCTGCCTGGACACACACGGCCCCAAGACCCCACCCGCTCGAAGGCTAACGCAGCCCAGAACCCCTCGGCCTGCCTTCCTGCCTCTGTCCCTGCTCCCACAACGGGGCCCGGTTCATCCCCGCATCCCCCTTCGCAGGCCCAGCTGGCCAAGCCCCTCAGTCTTTCGGCGACGCCTGGCCCGGAGAGGAGCCCAGGTACTGGGGGAGCTCCCGGGCACGCAACGGGCCTCGGTTCTCTTCACGACCCACCTCCGTCCCTCGCCGCCCGCAGCGCCGCTCCCTGACGGGCTCCTCCCGCCTGACAAAGA
>NW_010534834.1:448-2178 GCF_000687285.1 Phaethon lepturus | reverse complement strand
CTGTCTAGTAAACAGGAGATCCTGGGTTCGAATCCCAGCGGTGCCTTCCCTCTATCGCGCGTTTGTCGCGATAATAACGCGTGATGTTTTGCCATTATCCCACTCCCTTTTTTTATTTTTTAAACATCTCGCCCCGCCCACCCGCGCATTCCAAGGGATGAAGGAGGCACTGTGGCTGAGCCTCCCGTATCGTGACGGGGTGTGAACAGTCGCGAGTGGGTGGAAAAAGACAGCGAAAATGGGTCGGGGGGGAAAAGGGATTGTAGCTTGTTTGTCTTTTCCCTGACCGGGAATCGAACCCCGGCCGCGCGGTGAGAGCGCCGAATCCTAACCACTAGACCACCAGGGAGCACACAAACATACAACCTGCAGCCGCCCGCCACGACTCCGTACTGTTCCCCTTCGGCCACGGAGACATGATCCAAACAGCGCGCTGCCATTGGCCGGGCGGGTGCAAGGAGCGGACCAATCAACGCGCACGGTTTGGAGCCGCCCCCAGCAGAAGGGGGGCGGGACACGGCCCAGCCGGCCCTTTCTCGCCCCCTGAATCCTCCCAACTTCATCCCTGGGGTCAGACCCTCTTCCTCCGTTTATGTTTTCAGGCTTTTTATTGCTCCCTGCAGCCGGGGAATCCCGGCCGAGCTGAACTTGTGAATTTGGGGTCAGCTTTGGGGATTTTGGGGATCGTTCAGCCCCAGATTCCCACAGTGAGCCTGGGAGGGACACATACCCTGAGCAGCGGCGACACAAAGCTGTAAACTGTCAGTTTTAATCACCTTTTTGTGGTTAATTAAGCCCATTCGGGCGCCACGTGCACCTCGAGGTCACACCAAGCGCCATCGAGCCAGGGGACGCCGCACCACAATGCCGCAGGCTGAAATCCGGCACCAGAAAGGGCTGGGAACAACCCGGCTCCGGACGAGGGAAAGGCACGCAAGTGGTGGGCAACACGCATGTGTGACATGCGTGATGGGGACGGCGGCATGCACAAGCAGAGCATCGGGTGTGTGATGCGCACAAGGAGCGTGTGACATGGGACACCGGTGACGGCACGAGCGACGGGCAACGCGCAACCGGGGCGTGATGTGCCGTGACGCGTGCGACACGCCTTCTCCCACCATCAACCCACTACAACACCAGCACCCTGTCACACACCCGCAGAGGAATCCTGGTGACAGAGCACGAAATCGGGGCACTGAAGCACCGCGGTGGCACGGTGACAAAACCATCCAGATTCGTGTTGGAACATCACTGCTCCCGTCCCGGATGAGCAGTACCCGGATAAAGACCCAAAGCGTCGCAGTTTCATCCCAAAGCGGAAGGAGGGTGGTACCGAGGCTGGTGTCACCCGTCGGTGCATGTGACGAGTCACTCAGGGCTCAGCCAGGCGCCGGTTTCCTCCACGGCACGTGGCACGACGAGGAAAACCTCGCAGAGCCCTTGGGAGAGGAAATCCCGCAGGAAAGCCCTGCCGGGGGGACAAGCGGAGGTGACACCCATGTCCGCTCAGGGCTGGGTGTCACGTGGCGTCACCCAGCGGGCGTTACCTGAGTTCGGCATCGCCTCCAATGGGAACAGGCGCCCGGAGTTTGGAGTCGAGGTTGTAATAGGTACCGCGGAACTGCCGGACGGCCAACCAGTGCTTACGGCGCAGCGGTAACGCCACGAAACCCAGCGTGACGTGAGAGGGGACATTGAGGATAAAACCCAGGATTTCTCCCAACACCAAC
>NW_010534834.1:0-331 GCF_000687285.1 Phaethon lepturus | reverse complement strand
TAATAATAATAAATCGGGACAGAGGCGCACCGGCGTTTGTCCCACCAAATGGCTGCCAGCTCCAGGCTCTGCAGCGCGGCCATGATGACATTGACGTCGTAGTTGCCGGTGCCCAAGAGGCTGCGGTGGGGGTTGAGGCGAGCATCAGGGGCCAACCTGGGGATTTAAAAGCAAAAAAAAAACCCCAACAAAAAAAGAAGATAAATAAGCGAAATGACAAATAATAAAAAAGTGGGGGGAAGGTGGTGTGACGCGCCTCTTGCAGATCTCGTCGGCCGCCTCGCGCGTGAAGCAGGGTCGCTGCAGGACGTTGTTGAGCGCGTGGAGGGCG
>NW_010534833.1:0-30745 GCF_000687285.1 Phaethon lepturus | reverse complement strand
AACCTAGTGATTCTGTGATTCTGTGATTGAAATAGGATCATCAAGTTCCTAATGGCTGCTATATCCCCAGCTCCAGGATGGTTGCAGTTTTCTTTCAACTTATAACTGTTCTTGTCCTCTTTACCCTCCTTTGCACATAAGGAGAGTTTTTCTCTGCCTCTAGGCAAAATGGACTATACAGCAACTCTTCTCCACCTTTGCCATAGATTAGCCCCTATCACTTTCCCTTATTTAATAGTCTTCTCTTTCTGAAGGAACAGAGAACTTTTCAACTTTGCAATCTTGCTAAGACAGACTTTAAAAGGGGTTTTACATTTAGTAATCCTCCTCACTAGAGTAGACAAAAATTAACTGAATATAATTGCTTGGGCACTGGGCCCTAATGGCTTCCAAAGCAGTACTAGAGCATTGTTGATTTTGACCAGCTTGCATGAAATGTGATTGCCCTACATCTAGAAGCCACACCCCATTGCAGGAATTCTCTTAATTTCATGACTAATGACATTTCCTCTGCAGAAGAAATTCTTCTCTGACTTCTTTATGGGTTTGTCTCACCTAACAAGGTTACTGTGCAATGGCAGTGAGCTTCCCACAGCGGTTAGAAATTTGTTCAGCAATTAGGTGTGGGGAGGATTAACACAGTACTTGTTTGTATTTCTGAAATAATGTATAATAATGGTAATTTTCTGCTCTGCATGCAGCTGTATACTGAGAAGACAGTCTAAAGATGAATGTACAGAAGGACTCACTGAAAGCAGTTGTCACCAAGTCACTATCTCAGTGCATGACATTTCCATTTGTGTGTACTTTTAAGTAACCTCTATACAAAGCCAAATATCTCGCATGTTTTAGTTACGCCATTTTTAGTGCACTGTTTCAAACTAACTTATACGTTTACTCATCTGCGTTTAGATGTGTATTGGCATTTTAATTCACATGAAAAGTTTGCCTTTCTTTAAAGGGAATGTGGGTAATGCTTACATGCTGCGTTTTAGTTTGAATAGTGGAGCATATATAAACATCTGAATTAAACTATACTGATCCACAGTAGAAAAGGTAAGCCACAGGATGGCATAGCACCGCCTGAGGGTGCCAATGCTAATGCAGCTCCAGGAAGCACTGATGGTTTAGGAGCGTATCTGAAATGCTTGTACACCAGTGCACACACTATGAGGAAACAAACAATGTGAACTACAAGCGTTGGTCAGCTGCCAGAGCTGAGTGAGGATTAGGGGGATGGAAAACAAAGGAGATGTCGTTGTGGGTGTCTGCTATTGCTCGCTGAGACGGGATGATAGCACTGAATATTTATTCTGTAGGCAATTAGAAGAAATCTATGGCCTGGTAGCCCTTGTCTGGGAGGCTGAAATCTCCCATAAGGACATCAACTGGGGATATCAGACCACTGTGACAAGCAGGTCTGGGAAATTCCAGAAGCATGTTGAAGATAATTTCTTGTCACAGTTAATCATTGAACCAACTAGGAAAGAAGCCCTCATAGACTTGTTTGTGAATCGATAAGGACTCATGGGAGATGTGATGTTAGGTGGCTGCCTTTCTTGACCACAGTGATCATGAAATGGTTGAGTTTAAAATTTTTGTTGTAATGAGAAAAAAGGTCAGCAGAGTTGCTACCCTGGATTTCAAGAGAGCGAACTTTATGCTGCTTGGGGAGCTAGTCAGCAGTGTCCTCTGGGAATCTGCTTTTGAGGGCTTAGAGTCCATGAGTGCTGGTCAGTATTTGAGAACCAGCGTTTACGAGCACAGGAGCAGGCAATCCATTGTGCTGAAAGTTTGAGCAAGCAGTGCAGAAGACCAGCATGGCTGAACAGGGGAACTCTGCTTGGAACCCAGGTGGAAAAGAAATTGTATGGTCTCTGGAAGCAAGGTGAGGCTTTGCAGGAAGGTTGCAGAGCTGTGGTTTGCATGTGTAGGGAGAAATCACAAAAGGCTAAAGACTAGAGTTGAAGCTGGCCAGTCTTGAGTCAGGTAACAAAAAAATATTTTTTGAGTATGTTAAGAGCAAGAGGAGATCCCAGGAAAATATTGGGCCAATACTTGATGAAGATAGTCACCTGACAAATAGGGATGAAAAAAAGGCAGAGGCATTTAATGCTTTTTTTTTGCCTCAGTATTTAATAATACCTTTGGCTGCCCGGTCCTCTGAGTTGGAGGGCATGCAGGAGCAGTGACTTTTGATTTGTGGACACTGAAATTGTAAATGACCAGTTTTATCTGTTGAATCTTTGTAAGTCCATGGGGCCTGGTGGGATTCATCCCAGGGTACAGAAGGAGCTAGCAGATGTTACAACAGGCCCCAAAAGGTGTTGGGAGTCTGGGGAGGTCCCTGCTGACTGGAAGCTAGACAACATTATTCCAGTTTACCAGAAGAGCATGAGGGAAGACCCAGGAAACTACAGACCTGTTCGTAATTTTTCCCAGGTAATGAGGTTAGACTGAGAAGATCATACTGGGTGCTACTGAAAGGCATTTGAAGAATAATGCAATCATCAGGCACCATTAACATGGGTTCACAAAGGGAAAATCCTGTCTAACCAATCTGATTCCCTGCTACGACAATATCTCCTGACTAGTGAATGAAGAGAAGGCAGTAGATACAGTTTTTCTGTTTTTTTGTAAGGCTTTTGACACTGTCCCTCACAGCATCTTTCTGGACAAGCTGTCCAGCTGTAGGATGAGCAGGTTCACAGTGCTCTGGGTGAAGAACTGTTGAACTGAAGGTTGAGGATCTGAAAAATCTCACTGCAAAAGTTGTGAATGGGGCTACATCTGGCTGGTGGCCAGGCACCAGCGGTGTTCCTCAGGGCTCAATTCAAGGGCCAGTTCTGTTCAATATCTTTATCAATGATCTGGATTCAGAATTTGAATGCACCGTTAGTAAGTTTGCTCATGATCCTAAACTGGGAGGTGCTGCTGTCTCTCTCAAGAGACAAGAGGCCTGTCTAGAGGAAACTAGATAGATTGGAGTGTTGGGCAATCATTAATAGGATGAAGTTTAATAGGAACAAATGCCATATTCTGCACCTCGGATGGAGTAATGCTGGGCACAAGTAGAAGCTGGCAGAGGAGTGGCTGGAGAGCATCCCTGCAGAAAGGGATCTCAGGGTGCTGGTTGACATGAAGGTCAATACGAGTCAGCGGTGTGCCCTGGCAGCCACGAGGGCAACCAGCATCCTGGGGTGCATCAAACACAGCGTAACCAGCCGGTCAACAGAGGCGATTATCCTGCTGTATTCAGTGTTGTGTGGCGTCACCTTGAGTACTGTGTGCAGCTCTGGGCCCCTCCATTTAAGAAGGATGTGAAGGTACCTGAATGCATCCAGCGGAGAGCAACAAAGCTGGTGGAAGAGCTGGAAGGCATGTCCTGTGAGGACTGGCTAAGGACTTTCGGTTTGTCTGGTTTGGAAAAAAGGAGGCTGAGGGGCAACCTCATTGCTCTCTGCAGCTTCCTGAGGAGGGGAAGTGGAGAGGGAAGTGCTGATCTCTTTTCCTTGGGATCCAGCAACATGATGTGTGGCAGTGGCTCAAAGCTGCATTAGGTGAGGTTCAGACTTGACATTCAGAAACATTTCTTTGAGGGTGGTCAAACACTGCAGCAGCCTTCCTAGAGAGGTGGTTGATGCCACAAGCCTGTAAGTGTTTAAGAAGCATTTGGACAATGCCATTAATAATATGCTTTAACTTGGTCACCTGTGAACTGGTCAGGCAGTTGGATTAGATGATCATTGTAGGTCCCTTCCAACTGGAACTTTTCTGTTCTAAATACTCCAGTGTATTACATAACTCTGTGTGTTCAGCCCACAGGACTAAACTAGAACTGATTTGAAGTAAAGCACTCTGAAAGGCAGATAAGTTGGCTGTTGTGAATCCTTTCACTCTCTAGTTTCATTCTTATTTGGCTTCTGTACCTGCAAGTGTACACATAGCCTATGATGGAGAGACTATTCCTATTGTTGTGTGTTAGTGATGGAGAAATTAATATATTTTTTATTTCTAGGTGATGTTGCTCTGGACACAATGAGTTTTAAGGACTTAGGTGGGCAAGTTAGTTGCTGCTGCATTTTAGGTGTGTGAGCAGGCAGCAAAGGAAGCTGATGATGATTCTTTCAGGAATTTCAGGACAAATTCTTGTAACTCCAGCATAGCTGTTCTGTGCATAAACAGAAGGGATATTTTTTTTTTCTATCTTGAGCATAGGTATAATTTCTTTTCCCAAGATGTGTGTGTTTCATATGCAGTTATTAATTCAGTCTCACAGTACATAAGCTATACTAAAAGTAGTAGTGTTTCAAATGTCAGAAAAGTACAGTAGTCAGATACCCTTCCGTTTAACAACTTTCAATTATATATCACTTTCCTAGTGATACTTCTTCACCCTTGTCTACACAGTACATTTTTTTGCCTGTGTTTATGTAGATATGTAAGAACAGCGCTTATTTTGATTCCAATATCAGATGGTCTAAATAGAGATACAGATGAGCTATGATCTCAAGATTGATATAAGTTTTGAACAAAGATTTAAGTTCCCAGAGGTGGAAAGACTGAGGCAACTTTTTAAGCGCCTTTTAAAGCACATTTTTGCCTGCCCAATCCTGAGCTTTTCCAGAAACTAAAGTAAGCTGAAGTTACAGTGGCTTACTGTGGTCACACATGGAAGGTGGATTCCCTAGATCTCCCAGTTGCCTGCCTCAAGTTGCCTCTGCACCAGAAGGAGGTGGGGAAGTCTTCCATCATTAATTTCGTGCCTTTTTCCTGCAGTTTATGTTTGGGGGTCCTCCCCATAGTGAATTTTGAAGAATCATCCTCCTATTCCAGCCTTCTGGCTGTAAGAGTCAGTGCAAAAGGAGAGCATCACATCTTGATTTTATTTTTTTAACATAAAACAATAAACATGGCTTAATATGAATATCTGTGGTAGATTTGACCTTGGCTGGCAGCCATATGCCTATTCAGCTGGTCCTCTCCACCTCCTCAACAGGAGAGAGAGAGAATATGATGAGAAAGCTCGTGGGTCCAGGTAAAGGCAGGGAGATCATTTACAATTTACTGTCACAAAAACGGACTGGACTTGGGGAAGAGTAATTTATTGCCAATTAAAGATAGAGTAGGATGGTAAGAAACAAAGACAAAACTAAAAATACCTTTTCCGCACCCCTCCCTTCTTCCTAGGCTTAACTTCACTCCTTCATTCCTGACTCTTCTACCTCCTCCCTCCTCAAGCGATGCAGGGTGGGTAGGGAATGGAGGTCGCAGTCAGCTCATAAACCTTCATTTCTGCTGCTTATTCCTCTTCACACTGTTCCCCTGCTACACCATGGGGTCCCTCCCATGGGATACAGTCTATGAATTGCTCCAATATGGTTCCTTCTCAATGGCTGCAGCTCTTCAAGAACTACTGTAGCATGGGTCCTTTCCATGGGGTACAGTTCATCTGGAAAAAGCTTCTGCTGTGTGGGCTCTCCATGGGCTGCAGCTTCCTTCAGGGCACATCCACTTGCTACAGTGTGGAGTCCTCCACAGCCTGCAGTGTGGATACTTTGCCTGGTATAGTCCTCCAGGGCAATCTGCTCCACCATGGTCTTCTCCATGGGCCACAGGGGAATCTGGTCCAGTGCTTTGCAGCACCTTCTGCTCTCCTTCCCCACCGACCTTGGTGTCTGCAGAGCTGTTTTGCTCACATTTTTCTTTTTGTACTCTCTCACAGCTGCTGTGCAGCATTTTTTTACCATTTCTTAGATATGTTTTCACAAAGGTTCCGTTAGCTTTGCTGTTTGGCTCAGCAGTGGCCTATGGTGGCTCTGTTTCAGAGCTGGCTGAAGTCAGCTATGTCTGGCATGGAGGGAAGCCCCTGGCTGCTTCTCACAGAGGCCATCCCTGCAGCTTCCCCACTGCCAAAGCCTTGCCACATAGACCCAATACCATATCATATGTCATGTTTCATCCTACAGGGTAAGTTAACTCCAGGCAGTTTGATGACAAACATGTTAGAGTGAATTTCCAAGGGGAAAAATGTCCATGTTTAACCTTTAGTATCTTGTATAGTTGTTTGATGTGAAGTGTTTTATTCTGGCTCTCCTCTTCAAAGCTGTCATCATATTCAACTGCTCTGTATGTTTCCTCACACTGTCCACACTTAAAGCAGTTTGGGTCAGACGGAAGTCGCAAGTGGAAGTACTTCTGTTTCTCTGTAAGTTCTAGATTCCTACCTCTCTTCGCAGTGCTTTCAAAAGCCAAAATAATCCAGGGTTGACACTATTACATGCATGACCTTGTTGGTTATGGTTTGCAAATACTCCAGTGCCCACAATAGTCTGCAGGCATTGTCTGCCACATATTAAATAAGTAAAATGATAGTGAGTTCATCAAGGCCAGCTTCACTCTTTTCTTATATACCCTCTTAGACTTCATACAAGCGAAAGCCTGTTCATATTGTGATGGTGTTGATTTTCCCTTTAAATACTGTCTTCCCTCCAACTATTATCATTCCTTCATCCAACTATTATCTTTCCTCCCTCCCCTCAGTTTTCAGTCAAGCTCAAAAAATAGCCTCACTTTTCTCCCCCACATGCTTGAATTCAGATGTAGGTGATAATCAATATGGATGAAACATCAGGAAAGACCCTGCCAGCCTCTGAGCTTATTTGTCCTTTTTTGCCTGTACAGTCCACCAGGTTGCTGTCCATATTCTTCATTCCTGACCTTTGAAGAGACTACGTTCTAGCTGCATTCTTACAGATAGTCCTACAGAAGTATGATGAGCAACACACTTGACTAAAATGGCTAGAATTTTGCACATGGTTTTTGATAGTCATTCACTTCCCTTTCAAACAGAACAGATATTTGGCCTGACTACATCACACTTCTTCTGCATTTCTGTCTGCTGTTCAGCATGGAAGAAAATCATTGTGGGGGAAGAGATTTTTAATGTCTGTCAGACACATGATGATAATTGTTTACTTCTGACCCTAAAATATCCCCTTGAATATATAGTAAATGAGTACCTGATCACTTGCCTTTCCGGTTTAGCTGTGTTTTCTGGAATCTTGTTTGGAGAAGTGAAGGTTGGGCTAGAATGTGGGGGATCCTTTCAGAATGCCTGGGGTTAATTAGCATGTGAATCTCATAGGTTGCAAAGTTTCCAGTTTCTGCCTCTTGAGAGGTTCCAGTTCTAGCCAATTTAGCATCTATATATTTGAGGCACATACATGTTGGCCTAATATAAAATAATCTTATAGACTAAATGGTATTGTCATTACAGAATATCTGTTGCTAATGAGGCAAGAATTAACAACAAAATAAGGGTTGTTAGTGTGACTGTGAGTGGAGGCACTCTTTAACTTTTTTCAGAGTTCTCTGACATACGTTAGAAAAAATATTTCTGAAAATCCTGCCATTTCAAGTCAAAACTTTCAAAAGTGATTAGTTATTTTGAGTTGCTCCATTTTCAAGGTGCATTAAAGAGACCTGCCTTTTCTGACAGTTCTGACATATGCACATGTCAGTAGGGGTTTTACAGCAAAAATCGTCTAATTTCTTTTTGACCTGTGATATGCAGCAGCCCACTGGGAATATATTTCTTCTTTCCAAATGAAATAACAGCTTAGCTTCTTTTCTTTTTGATGTTAACTGTCCCTAGATGTGCCTTTCTTTCAGAGAAGAGGTTCTGGATGATAAAGCACATACCTGAATCAAAACACAAAATGGTGTAAGAACAAGGGAGTAGAGTCCAAAGTGTTCATTTAGAAGGAACAGTATGAGACTTCATCTGGCAAACCACAACTTCATCTGGCTAAACCACGACACAACCTTACACAGTTCCTTCCATGAATTTAGGAATGGAACAGTGCATCATGAAGATGAGATCCTTCAAATTAGTGTTAAAGCCAATGACAGAATGAAGACTTGGCTTTAATGCAGCCAAATTCAGTTCAAATTTTTCAAAAGTATTTTGTTGAGAAGGAGAAGGGGTCTATTTACATGCACGTTTTGGGGTGGGCTTTTTTTTCACCCCTTTGGCTAATCAACCTGTAGCAGTCTTTATTTAGGTATAACTTCTCACACCAGCTAGGAGGAATGAGTGAAGAGGGGTTGCACAAAATGAGAGTATGATCAAATGGGAATTGATTTAAAAAAAAAAACAAACTTTGCTAAGTAACTGGAGGGGCAGGAGCATTGAAGCAATTTTATATTTTTGGTTTATATTTTTATGCCTCACACATACATGGTGTCTTTTCCAAATTCAATTATTTGTATTTGAAAGGCATTGGAAATCAAAACAGCTGGTGATGAACTTCCCTACAGTGGTCAGCAGGAGATGTGGCAGAGTTAGTTTGTGAAAGGAGCTATATTGATTTGATTTTTTGTTGCCATACGCATCCCAGTTGTGTTGAGACCAGCTTTCTGGAAGATGAGATACTTACCTATAAAGAGCACTAGCAGGTACATTTTGAGAACATAGGGGAAGTAGATTGAGAAGGTGAATGGCAATGATAGCTTGATGGAGTATGTGCCAAAGGATTCAAAATAAGGCAGTGACACACAAATTGCAAATGCTGTAAAATAACATGGTAAATCTTTAGTCAAAAAGAGGTAGATCATCAAAAAGCTTCATGTAAAAGTTATCTTTAAGGCACAGATAGCTATATTATATGCTGAATTTAACGTCATTCGCATGCATATGCACATGTTTTCTCCTTGAGTTCATTTCTGTAGGTTTGAGGTGCTAATTGCTCTTAATACTAGAATTAGCAAGTATTTCCTATTGAATAACAAGTTCTGTCACTCCTGTAGTTGCACTGCTTTCAATGTGAACTCAGGGGGCACATTCCCTCGTGTAAATACAATAAGCTACCAAGTATGGCCTGAGCCAGTAAGGTCAGCCTCAATGGTGGAGAAGGCCCCTTTGGGATTTGCTGTCTAACATGGCCAGTCTGGAATGGGGGTATTTTCCTGCTTTACCCAGAAAAATTAATAATTTCCCATACTCTTAAAAAAACAAAACAAAAAAAACCCCAGACACACAAACCTCAGAGAACCCCTATTAAGGAAAAAAGTACAGAAAAGAGGAAGATAGGTGAAAGATAGATGATAGATTAATATGAGAGTACATAAACATTTGTGACTACTTTGGCAACACAAAAAGAAGTATCTTAAATGCAAATGACAATTGAACTGATCAAATTTTGTTGAAGAAGATTAAGGAAGCAAGTCATTGGTACCTTTCCCTTCTCCTTACCTTTAGCGAGAACTGAAAGGGGATAGAGTGGGATGCAAAGTGAGAAGTTGAGCCATGTCAGTGGTAGGTAGTATATTCCTGTCCTTGCTAACATGTTGTAAGTGTACCTGCAGCAAGAGGAACAGCAGATGAGCTCAGGGGGAATGATCATGACTTTATTTTAAAGACAGATTATTGAAAAATCCAAAATTGCAGAAGAGCTTGGAGCTTCCTACCTCAGAAAACTTCAGAGCAATAGTGCAACATTTTACGCTCTAATTATGTCTGAAAGTAAATGGTTCATTGTTTTGGAAGGGTTATCTGTGGAGCTACCCTAGAATAGGCAGACAGCAATACAGCCCTCCAGCCTAAAGGTTCTATCAGAACCCAGCATCATTTCATGTGGGTCCATCAGAAAATGGATTTTAGATAGGCGTTTTACAACTGAGGGGGGCAGGCAAAATGGCTGTTGCTTGCAAGTAAGAAAATGCTGATTTGTGACTGCTGAGCTACCTAAACCACTGCAGGAGGAGGCTAAACAGCAAGGTTATTGCAGGTACTTAATCTTCTGTAGTACGGCTGCCCCTCCCCTGGACCTCAGAAGCGATAGTAGGCGCAAAAAAAGCAGTTGGCCCCACCATACAGTAGCATTTTATTCTTTCAGCTGTTAACTGTTGCTCACTGGGAGACCAGAATGCCCAGGTCTTCAGTCTCCAAAATTGAGCTAATCCTAGCTAGTCTGATCTAAAAGTGGTACAGCCGCTTTCCAGACTCCAAAGAAACAGGCCTGATCGCATTTTCGGTCATCTGAAAGGCTTTTTGCCCTGTGGTCTTGCTAGAGATACAAAAATAAGGGTTTTTTTTAAGCCACAGCCAGGACTGTTTATGACAGATAAAACCAGCATTAAACAAACTTTCTGTACTCCATTCTTATGAATTCATTTGACTTACTTTGCATCATTCCTGGGCTGTAGAAGAGTTTGATAGGCTATAAATGTACCATCTTTTTTCAAGTTTGCCCTCTGCAACCTCAGGATTGTCTCAATTTTTATTATTGCTTTTTAGGCATGATCTCAACCCAATACAAAAAGGAAACAGCTACTCCCTCTCTACACACCTCCTTGGGCTGTTTATGGTATAAGCAGGAAAGATCAGATATAGAAAACCTTGCATTTGCTCTCAGTGTATCATTAGCCGTAATGCACAGGATATTTGGGTCCCTGAAGGAATATGGAGGAACTTGTAATTCTTCAAGACTAATTGGCTAAGGGATGGGATAGATTCCTATACACTTTTAGACATGACCGCTTCTTTGAGATGCTAAGACGTGGCACAGATGCTGTAAATAATAAATCAGGTAAGAATCTGTATGAGTTGTGCTATGCGTTACTTGAATTGGTCATTTGCTGCTATAAGACCGCATTATCTTGCCTATTAAATGTCCCCTGTTATTGCTATGATGCTGGACTGTGTGTTTTAGCAATGATAGAAAATAATAATGTATTGATAGGACTATTATGCACTGACAGGACTTTACAGCCAATATTGTTTACACTTTTGGCCTCTTCCCAGCTGCGCAGAACCCTTTCGTTTGAGATTAGGTTCTACTATCTTAGCTTTACAAAATTCAAAAAGAAATGGGATGGAGCAATAATTCAAATAATTAATGCAAGTAGTAGTTTATTAACACATGTAGTACAAATACTCTGAAGCTGACTTAAAATCTTTATCAATCGTATGTGACACTTTCCTTTTTCAGATCTCTTTTATAACATACATTTCCTTTGCTGCCTAAATCCATGTTCCCTAGTCCACAAAGCAATGTATTTAAAATAGCATAAAGCTATTTTAGCAGAAAGAAAAAAAGATTAAAAAAATTTGCTCCCATACAGAGGCTGCCACGAGGGCTGTGTCTTGATAAAGTGCTTCTTAATTCCATGTATCTTCTATGCGGTAACTCTACAAACTGAGGACCATAGAGGCTTAAGTTACATTTGAGAAATGTTACTGACTTCAGATATCGATGCAAAAGTCAGTAATGTGGAATTTTCACCATTATACTTTTACCACAGGGAGGTACTGGTAACCCTCCACCATACAAAATTTTTTAGGTAAAAATCCTGAATTGTATTCCTGTCCATTTTGCCTCATGTGGTTTGTCCCTGCAGTGTGATATATGCCCTAGTACAGCAAAATTCTCAGTCTCTGCAGTAGGAGCTCTTGGCTTTTTGAAAAGCACAGTGCAGTTAACCCAGAATAGTCTTTCTGTCTTAGTAAGAAGTTCTGTCAGTGCTGCCTTACTGTGCTGTCAATCTTGAATTGAAGCGAAATGTTAACCCCCCCCCCAAAAAAAAAAAAAAGAGTTACAGGATTGTAAGTGGGAGGTAGTTGTGATTTCCTTCTAAATTTTTGTTAAAAAGGTCAATGCTTTTGAACTACAAATGTTACTGCAACAATTTACTTCCGTAAGTTACTCTGCCTCTCAACTATGCGGGTTTTTGTAAAAATCAGTAAGTAGCTTATAAGGTCCAAGCTCTTATTTAAAAGGGACAATATGCTTCTCTACCAATTTTGAACTAACAAAATGAGCCCACAGCACAGTGCAGGTGGGTTTCTACTTGCAAGAATGACCCATTTTCCCCTTACCATTTCGCTCTTGACTCCTTACCTGACCACATCTAGTAAATTCCAAAGGAAAAATAAAACACACACAACGTATTTCCCTTGAACTTCTTCCTGACTGTTGATCACGACAAATAAAACAATTATTCTCTCAGTGATCTGAAAAGAAAAAAGAATTGTGAATTGCCTTCTATAGCTGTCACGTCTGTGCCATGTTGGCAAATAGAAGGCCACAGGTGAATCCAGTTTTGCCTTGCATAAATGCTCCAGTGAACATTTCATTTCTTGGTCTGCTTTTGTTCAAGACCCCACTGGCCTCCAGCTTGGGGAACTGGAAACTCTTGGCTGCAGCGTCGTAGATCTGCTACAATAAGGGTGGAGGTTTGCTTACCTGCGGGGATGACTTGGGTTTGCAGCCCAGGAAATCTGTGGATGCACCAGCTGAGGTCGTGGGAGCAAGGACCTCTCCCCCTGTGCCCTGGAGCAACCTGGTTTGGGGGTTTTGGCACTCCCCCTGGAGCGCCGGCGGGGGCAAGCTTCCTTGCTTGTAGGCTGCATGGGAGGCCGTGGGGTGCAGAGGGCCCCTGGGTGGGTGGTGTGCCAGACAGTGCTTAACCTTATGGTCCCAGCTCTGTGTTCTATAGCTTAGAGATCTGCATCCCAAGGGATCTCTCCCTCTAAGATTTGCAGAAAGGACAAGTATAATTCCTTATTTTTCTTTCCTCCTTATTCCTGGGTAGAAGTGGGTTTAAACTTGTCATTTATGTGAATTATTGCCATAGTATTTGTGTCATAATATTTTTCTAGTGGTTGAATGTTAACCAACCCACAAGATATGCCTTTACAAATGAAAAGATATAAAAGCAGATTACACAGGCTATGTCTCCAGCTTGAAAAAATACTTGTGCAATATTATAGCTCAAGAAATTAAAAACAAGTATGTCTTCTTGCGCTTTCTTGGACAAGTTTCCTATCAGTATCCATGCTCTGCCCTATAAATAAATATATCTGTAGTATTGCCAACAATTGCATGTGAAATTTTCCCAGAATGGTACCAGTTCACTCTGATTTACACTTTAATGGAAGGTGTGGAAGGAGAAAACATTGATCTATTCAGCTGGTACCAATCAGTATAGCTTCTCTGGGGCTTTATATACACAATGCCTTCTCTTCCATAAGGTACCTTAAGTTCAACTATTTGGGTTAAGATGTCAAGTCGGTGAAACATCATGAAATGAAAACTGATTAACAAGGTGGTTTTTATAAGTGCAGTCATTCTTCACTGGTTTCGTGCTTCCCCTTGCTCCTACCTTAAACGAAATAAAAACTTGGCCTCAGCAAGTTTGTGCGGTAGTTTTGGTACGTAATGTTTACTGGCTCCTGTGTGGAACATTTTGGCTACAGACCTTTTTTGCAAACCACATCTGTCAGATAAAGCAGCCATCACTTCGCTATTCAGCAGAATTATGCGAGAGCAATTTTTCATACAGAAAGAGCATGTCCATCCCCCAGGGATCTGGTTCTGCATCTTGAAAGGCACTGAGCGGCCACAACAGATAAAAAATGGTTTTGCTGCCTCTCGCCCTGCCCTGACTGTCATCTGGTGCTGCCCCTCCCATTGGTCCCTAAGGAATTGATTTCCAAAACGCTTAGATGTTGACAGGCTTCTGTATAGACAGCCCAGAAAACAGTGTGAGAGGTACCAAGTCCTGTGTTTGTACGCTGATGGTGAGGAACCTGGCAGGAAAATGGGGGAACTGGGAGTATTGATGCAGGATCTGAAACCAGATACAACAGAGATAGGAGAAGCATGGTGGGACAACCATCACAAGAGGGAAATCAAAACAAAGGGAAAAGCAGTGTGAGCATTGAGTGGGATTGTGTGCAGGAAAGAGTAAATAAAATGGAACCTGAGTTGAAATCATTTTGGTGAAGGCTGGTGAAGAAGTGCAGCATTTTGTTACCGATCCTAAAAATCAGTTTGGGATGTGAAGTGAGAGTTCTGCGATATCGCTAATATGAAAGAGATTTCAGGGAATTGTCCCACCTAGAGACCAAAGCTTCATCATGATAATGAAAAGGTGGACATGTTTTTAGATGTGAGAGCAGGCAGATTTTCCGGATGGTCACTTACTCTTCGAGAGGTGGCTGGGTGGAGCAGTGCTAGAAAACAGCATGGGTCAAGTGATCAGGAGCGGGTCCTGTTTCAGTGGGATAAAAGGATAAGCAGCAGCCGGGTAGCTGCCATCCCCAGCTGCAAACGGGTGAGCACTGGCTGATGACAGAGTGGCTATGGAGACCCACAGTTCACCCTCGTGGTTTGGGAGGGGAAGAGCCTGTGGATTTCCTTCTCTCCCCAGGACATAAGCAGATGCACCCGGGTAGTGAGTTATTGCCTAGCTGGGGCTCAGCAGCTTTCCTCCGGGATTTCCTCCATCGGAGGATCCCTGTTTGGGAAGGGGAGCAGCGGGGCCTTCAGCCTCACTGGCGGCAGATGATGGAAGTCAGTCATCAGACTGTGTGAAGTAGGTGAAGCACCTGTAAGAGCAGGGAACTGTCCCTGACTCAAAGCAGGTCTGTTCCTCTCGGACTGCGGTGTCAGCCAGCAGAAAAATGGGACGCAGAAAGCGGCTGTCAGAGGCCGGAACTGAAAACCGCTTGCGGCCTTGCTCTGGAGCGCGTCGACGGAGCAGGACACAGGCCTGGCTGCTCGGGGCGATGGCGTTGTCCCCTTGAGGACAGACCTACTGCTTTTCTGTGTACATCGGGAGGGTGGCCGCCTGCTTGCCTTTACTGCCCTTCAAAACATTGTGCTCTTCTCTTTCGCAGCAATCCCGGCCTTGGGTAACCCGCACAAGCCGAAGGTCGGGGCGGGGGTCAGTCAGGGGCTGGGGACCCTTTCGGCCAGTGGCAGGGCAGGAGCTGCTGGAAGCGGAGGAGAGTCCAGTACACAGCTGTTGATACTGGGCGCCTATACACACGCATCTGTATAGATACATACGTGGAATCATGTACATGTATAAATATGCACTCATACATGTATACATATATAAAGCACGTGCTGCTGCTCAGCCACAGCTTGCCTCTGTGGATCATCTGGCCTTGCAGGAATGAAAACACAGTAAGTGGTTGCTACTCTCTTGCTTTAAAAAAAAAAAAGACAAAACTAGGAAGTCCTACATTTTCATGTTCATAAAAAGGAAGTATGTGCTGACACCTCACAAAGCATAAATACAACTGTTTCATTTTTCATTCCTTCTTGTTCTTTGTGTTAACTGGAATTTCCTTCCTCTCCCAGCACTGGTCTCTCACGGGATACAGCAACTTCTGTAGAATGGCATAAATTTCCGCAAGGCAGCCTGGGCATTTGAAGCAAGTATGTGAAAAAGCAAATTAGACTAGCTGAGTTAGGGCGGGAGCAGGCAGCACATTCACTTCCATTTTTTAATAACTGTGACTGTGCAGTATCATACTTGGTACCTGAAACCCTTACGTAGCTCTTCAATTTAGTGAACATTCAAAAAAAAAAGTAAAAAAAGTGCCACTAAATATTTAGACTAAGTTAAAAAATACTGGTTCTGTCACAGAGCTGCAGTACATTTCTTTTGGTCTGGAAAATCCAATCCTGTTTGCACAGGATGAAGAACTAGTGTTTTGTTCACAAAAACACCAGTCTTTTCTTACATCTTTCCTACTCTCTCCCTTGCTAAAGTATCAGTCCTACCAGCCCTTATTAAGTTGCATTATCCTCTGTTCTGGCAACTGCAATGACATGCGACACGTTTTCTTGTCCTCCTCTCAGTCATTCAAGCTGCTCATGCCTTGAGAGACATCCCTTTGCACCAACTTTGTGACCCTCTCTTGTCCTCCCTTCCTCTAGAGCATCACACAGGACTCATCTTTCTTTCATGGTGTGGCTTGGCCTTGGCCTACCTAACCCATCTCAGGGTGGCCTCTCTCTGGTGGCCTGAGAATTTGTCCCTCAGTGAGGCCGTCCTGAATGGGTTTTTCCAGAAAACACCTCTGAGTTTGCTTTTCCACGATCTCAAAGTGTTCCTTGTAAATGCTACTAAACCACGATAAATGGGATACTAGGCAGAATTCCTTCATTCAAACTCTGCTTAAATCTTTTTTCTGCTATAATGCCTACAAAACAACCAACCACCACAGGGGTGCTTTCACAGTGTATTTTATTCAAGGTGGCATGACCTCCACCCATGTGCTTCCCTAACATTGCCAGAGCCACCTGTTCTCTCATCCTAGAGATCACCTGAGATGAACTCTGTGGATATGCATGTGTGTGCATGGCCTGAGGGATGCATCTAGGGATATGTTTTAAGCTTAGAGTCAGGGCAGGTGGTGGGAACTCAGAACAGGGCAGTCACTATCAAATTCTGCAGCTTAACCAGTGGAGTAGTCCATTAGGCTGCCGTAAGGTAAGATCTCTATCTGTCCTTCCCCAGTTTACTGTGAAAAGTATTTTCTATTTTCTTTTTTTTTTCTTAAGAGGCAGGGAGGAGAGTGTGGCAAGGCACATGGGAGTACTGTTGGCACACAACCTGCATTCTCACAGCAAAAGCAGCGCAACCGAAGTGAAAGAAGTGTCGATGCCGAAGAGCTCCTACACCTTGCTTGGACAGCATGAGATGACTGCTAATGTCAAGGCAAGAGAGTTGTGTTTGCAGTGAGAGAACGTTTTAAGAAAGAACCAAGTAAGGATCCAAAGTTATCTTTGTTGTGAGGCAAATGTTTGTGGGGTCACAGTGCTGTATCTTTCCCTGACCCACCTTCTCCGTGCTGCCCTGGAGAGCTCTGCAATAATTGCACTGCCCAAGAAAGGTCACAGTTTTCTTGCTTAGAATATCCATTTCATATCTGGTGTTTTCTGTGGCGACACACAGCAGTGTTTGCGCAGGCTCGCCCAATGACTGCTTCTGTAGGGCCGGGTGGGAAAGGAATGGACTATGTCAGGGCTGGGGAATGTGTAAACTCTGCCAGGATTAAGCCTTGCTTTAATGACTGTTAGCATTAGCAGGCTGCTCCTCTCTCCAAGAGGTGACGTGAGATTTGTTACAGGACACAGTAGGTAGGATACTTTTTCTTTTTTTCTAGATTAGTGTAAAAGTATGTAGATTTAGACAGGGAAAAACACTTAATTGCATTTTGACAGGTTTGCTACCATACTTCGTGAGCAGCATAAGAAGAGAGATCTGTATTAGTCAATCAATTTATAATGGAGATTTAAAAAGAGGAACATCTTCACCCATGTAATACATCATTTGACAAGAATGGGCTATCCAGAAAACTAAAAACATAACTAACTACTCTTAGTCTTCTACATTCTGACCTCTGAGAGCAATACTAGTTTCACCATTATTCAAATACTAAGGATTGGAAAGGTTTGAAGGTAAACTCAAGTCAACATTTTTATTTTTTCCAGTTAATAAAAATACCAAAACCTGAGATTAACTCCCAACAGAAAACAAGAGTGTGGTAAGGAAAATGTTAGAGAATCATCTTGTTTTCTGCTATAGCATGTGATCTTTTGGCTGGTTTTCTGCTTACAGCTGAACATATGGCCTGTAAACCCCTTAACAGCGTCAGAACCTTGCTGCAATTGTGTTGTCACAATTTGCCCATGTCTGGGTTTGAAAGGCCAGAGACCCTTACAGCGAGAATATGACAATTTTCCTTTCTTTCCCCTCATTAATTCTTCTTCAGTCCCTTAATTTCTCAATCAATTTTTTTCCTTCCACACTGCATGACCACCAGCAAACCCTGCTTCAGAAGGTTTGATGTGCTGGTAGTTTTCTCACTGCCAACCTTTTGCTACCGCACAAAATCTTGTCTTGTGCTTGTCTACAAAATAAATATTCACTTGTCAGTGAGGAAATGGCATGAAAAAGAAACTGAAACTGTGGCTCTGAAATGTTGTCTTCTGTCTGTAAACAAGTTGGCTGGGGAGGTACTATCCTCAGCCACCTATGGCACCCTAGAAATGGGGTCTGCCTGTTTTCTGCAGATGGCCACTCCTCTGGACATCTTCCAGGTTCCTGCTGTTGTGGGCTGGGTGTGGGGCACTCACTATTCAGTTTCACTCAAAAAGAAAAATATTGAGAGAGCCGCTCTTTTCCAACCCAGTTCCAAGGGCTCAGGTCCTGCAGTTAGCAAACCATTAGCAGACCAAGCTCCCTGAGGAAGGGTGCAGGTGGACCATTCAGGGTAGTTCATGGAAGGAGGGTCTTCAGAAATGGACTTACCTGCAGAAACCTGGGGAAGAGACGGGTTTTATCAATGCCAATGAGGATGTGTAGGATCTCCAATATAGATAACAACTGGCAAATGCGCATTACAAGTCCTATGGAGTAAAATGTGTCGGCCAATGAATCTACAGACAAAATGAAGAGGAAAATTAGAGGGTGGTTATATAGTGAAAGTCTGGACCAACTAGTGGGTTTGCTCTTGCCCTGTCACCACTGGAGATGACAAGAAATAAAGTTCACACAGTACCAAACTTTTGGGTAGCAGAAGCAAAGCTTCAGGGGGGGAGGAAGCAGTCCACTCTGTGTCTGTGGCTCTGACACAGAGGCAGAAAGTGGAGAATAGAATGGGATCCCCTATACTTGATGCACTGGCAAATGCTGTGCAGGATGTGTTGGTTTAGAGATATCACTTTAGGATATTTCTAAATATGAGGAAATGTATGAGGAATGTCTAAACATGAGGAGATGTTGAGAACCTGCCTGTATCTGTACCCATGGCACCTCCCTAAAACAAGTAGACCATACAGTAGATATTTTATGTGCTTACAACTGTCCATCATTACAAATAATTTTAAATTTCCAGTCACTAGTTTTCTATTTTTGTGCCTTAACCCCATGCAACGGAAAGAGAAATATGTTGTAATGTTTTTGGAGATAGAAAGTCATGTGCAATAACCACAAAGACATTCCCTCCTAGTGCCTTCAATAAGATTAACATTCACCATGATGACTGGACCTAGTCACATTTAGGTCTATATCTAAGTCAAATGTTACTGGCATGCTGCTGAATATTAAAGCTCACTAGCAAAAGAAGAGCTTCATTCCTCATGTGATACAGGCAGAACTTACATACCAGTGATCTGTTCATCCTTTTTAATGGAAGAAACAATGTTTTTCTAATTGTAATTACAGCCCATGGTATTGGACACACACTTATTCAGAATCCTAACTTTAATTTCATATTTCTGTGTGTCACTGCCTCTTAAAACGTTTAAGGGAAATATAAAAAGAATCCTACCTTTTCCAAATGACATGAACCGGATGATCATATTTGTAAATATCCAGGAATGTCCACAAAATTGCATTAAGTCATACACAAAGAGGTAGGTGTTCATGGTAAAGCTGTAGAGGTGAAAATGATAAAGCAAACTGTAGGACTTGCTACAACATTCAAGCTTTTTGACCTGTAGAAATTGTACCCTCTTTGGACATGTTGGGAAATCAAAGGAAAACAGCTGAAATGTAAACAGATCAGTGAAAATTCTGTCTGTCAGTGGTCACAGAACAGTACTCTCCCTAATGGATCAAAGGCTCCTTTTGCTGGTATACCTAGGATATGCCCAGAAAGATTTTCTGAGTTTCTACCAGTGGCTAGGGTGATCTGTGGCCATATAGTGAAATTTTATGTCCCCAGAGGAAAAAGTAACTAAACAAAGACACCCTATTGAGTGCTGGATTCAAGACTGAACACTTGGCATGGCTCTGCCTTGACAGTGGGACCAGACTCGAGGGACTGCTGGGGTCGCACCTACAGCAGCCCTGCTGAGGGCCTTGGACTCCCACAGACACCAGCCTCGGGATTTCTGCATCTGTGAGGTTTATCCTGGTCTTCCCAGAAGACATGCTTCTAGCATGTGCTCAAGACAGCTTAAAGTACAATGCAGATAATTTGCAGTGTCTCCAGCAGACAGCATAGTTGTAGGTATTTATAAAATGTAGGTGAAGAAATGGAAAAGCAAGCCACATTTCAATCTGCTTTTATTTGATGCAGTCTGAGCGATATCTGTCTGACCCTTCTTTAAATCAACTTCCTCTACAGGTTTTCCAGATAAACATTAAATTATGGTCTTTGTCTTTCTGCACAGCCTGTGTTTCAAGTTGCATTTGATAAAGTGAATCTTCTCCTGTTGGAGCAGACTAACTTTTGTATCTTTTCTATCCTAATTTCCATAGGTAATTTGGCTTTTTGCAAAGCTTCATAGGCCCTGGAGATACTTAATTTCCCTTTCCCATAGATGTATTTTCTTCTGACTTACTCCTGAGAGAGAGGGTTGCCTGTCCTCCAGCTATGAAAAGAGCTGTCTACCTTTTTGGGAAATGAATTTGTTAATTTTGTACTAGAATTATCTGTCTATCTCCTGTGTTTGACTAATTAATTTCCTGCCCCAAAAACTATAAGTTGCCCCTTGATCCAGTGTGTTCATGTGATATGTCTCTGCCATTAAACTTTTTTTCATTTGTATCTGTACATCAACGAACACCATGAATTTCTGTGTTTAGAATTACCTAAATATGATAAATGTATATACTTCATTCCCAGCATTGGACCCAGACCATAAATAACAATATACACTTCTGTAAATTGATCTAGCTACAACTACCTGAAAGGGGGTTGTGGTGACGAGGGCACTGGTCTCTTCTCCCAAGTAACTAGTGATAGGACAAGAGGAAATGGCCTCAAGCTGCACCAGGGGAGGTTTAGATTGGATATTAGGAAAAATTTCCTCAGCGAGAGGGTGGTCAGGCATTGGAACAGGCTGCCCAGGGAGGTGGTGGAGTCACCATCTCTGGAAGTGTTCAAAAAACATGTGGATGTGGCGCTTCAAGACATGGTTTAGGGGACATGGTGGTGCTTGATTAATGGTTGGACTTGATGATCTTGAAGGTCCTTTCCAACCTAGTGTTTCTGTGATTCTGTGATAGATAAACTGATCTTCTAAATTTTTGACCTAAGTATATCCTAGGGAGGTAGTAGAAAATGCCTTTCTTCCTCTCTTTCTGCAGGAAAATGCCTTTCTTCCATCTCTTATGCAGGATGGCTGCTATTCATATCATCTTCTATAAGCAGAGAAAAATTTGTTGGCATAATTTACCTCCCAAGAGACATCAGTGCCCTTTGATACTATGAAAATAAGATATATGAGGACACAGACAAAGGAATGTATTCCATAAACACTCCTTTTGGGAAAAGTGTAATACAACTGAACTGGACTAATCAGACTAAAGTCCAGTGAGCTCTATAAATATTGACCCATCTGCTTTATTACTGAATGACACTTCATTCTCTCTTCTGGTAAGAAAAAAAGGTGGGACTGTAGATTACAAAAAGGCAAAAAATTAAGAACTTTGTTCTAAGAAACAGCCTTGGACCTGTTGGAGCGGGTCCACAGGAGGGCAACAAAAATGATCAGAGGGATTCAATATCTCTCCTGTGAGGACAGGGTGAGAGAGTTGGGGTTGTTCAGTCTGGAGAAGAGAAGGCTTCGGGGAGACCTTATTGCAGCTCTACAGTACTTAAAGGGGGCTTTAAGAAAGATGGGGACAGGCTTTTTAGCAGGGCCTGATGCAGAGGACAATGGTTTTAAACTAAAGGAGAGTAGAGTTAGACTAGGTATAAGGAAGAACTTTTTCACAATAAGGGTGGTGAAAACTGGCACAAGTTGGCCCGAGGAGGCGGTAGATGCCCCATCCCTGGAAACATTCCAGGTCAGGTTGGACGGGGCTCTGAGCAATCTGACCTAGTTGAAGCTGTCCCTGCTCTTTGCAGGTTGGACTAGATGGACTTCAAACGTCCCTTTCAGCCCAAAGTATTCTATGATTCTGTGATTACTGGATGGATAGGAAATACTGCAATGGGTATGAAAGTTACAGGAATAGTTATAAAAATCCTGAGGCTTTCCATTCTGCACCTCCACCAGTCTCTTTGGTCTGATACTGCCATGTGGGCTTTGCACGGGATGCAAGCTGAGCATATAGTTTCTCTCCTCTTTAGAAGTTTATTGAAGACATCTGTCTCTCATCCTCAGATCATGTCTTTCAGTGATTTGGGCTTATTTTCCAAAATCTTCCTCCACTGGATGGCTAGAAAATTGTCTTTACAATTCTTAAGCTGTTTAATCTTGGCTAAACGGGACATAACTAAAAGGACATTTATAAACACAGCTTCACACTAGTGTTTTGGCAATATGGCAGTCGTTGCATGTTAGAACTCATCATCTTTAAAATGTACTGGAGACTACTGAAATGTATAGAGACTGTTGGCAATTATGGAAGGCCCCATATTCCCAATGAGGTGTAGAGGTGTGCTGGCAGGCAGCATGCTGGTGTTACCTGCAGGACCAATCCTGGCCCCAGAGCTGTGAGCAGCACAGCCTCCTCTCTTGGTGATGCTCTCCACTGTGTGAAGGAACAGCCCTGCTCTGAAAATGGGGTTTCATCCTACTGTGTTAATCCCCTCACCAAAGGTACCTAAGAGCAGACGCCTTTGACAGAAGTGAAGAAATCTGCAGAGAATAAAAGGTCATGTCAGTGCAATCAAAGGAAACTGAAATGTAACTCTTCTCTAAAGTCTGTCTCATCCAAGGGATGACATCTTCACCTAGAGCACCAGAAGCAGACTGAGGATAACCTATTTCACTGTCCTAACAGTGTCACAACACAAAATTCAGCCATCTGCTTCTATTTGAAAAGTTGCTGGCAGAAGAGGAGGACTTTCACTAGATTTCTTGTTCCCCTTGGTTCACAGCAGGCATCATTCCATGTTTGCCTCGCAGAGCCTGCTTCTGCAGCACCTTTGCAGGCAAAACACTGACTAGCAGTCCGCCCCGTAGCTGTTCAGTTCCTGACCCTGCCCCAGGCTTGCTGGCGGACCTTACAAACCTCGCTTAGCTTCCCTGGTGGTGCCTGGTTTGTAATATGGGCTTGCTGATGTGTTTATTCCTTGTACTGTGATGTGCTTTAACTCTTTCAAGTTGCTTTTGTTTGAAGGCATCAGAGGAGCACCGTGCATCTCAGTATTCTGCCCGCTCTGGTGGCAGGAGAAAGAGACAGACATGGGTCTTGCAGTAGAGACACCCAGAAGGCTGGGCTTGCTGTCTGTTGTCAGTTCAACACTATTTAACCGTGGCTGATTTTATACCAAATACATTGAAATGCTAGGGATGCATTTATCATATATAGGATCAACCTTGCTTAGTGGAAAACTTTATCTGCTTTCTCTCCGGGCTCAAAACCTAGGAAACCACATGAAACATAAGACCATTCAGAATAAGTACATGGTCCCAAACATCTTCTTTTCCCTTTTATTCACCAGCAGAGATTTTACCAGTGATACAGTTATAGCTTGCCAAGCCTGACATGTTTCCACAGGCAGAAAAATCACGTAATTGTTGCATTTTATTATTTTCAGCATGAAAGTCTATGATCTGAGCTAAGTACGTGCCTGCAGTGCCTGAAGGGTGGTCAGAAGGGCGTCCTCCCTTGAGCTAAGGTGACAGGCAGCCCTTGCTCCGGCTAGGTGTCCCTTGCAAGGTGCCGGGATGAAGGCCACGCTGAGATCCCTCTCAGAGGGGTCCTGCCCAGGCCGGCATGAACTGCGCACTTCCCTGCCTTCAGAGCTATCGCACTCTGCTGCCTTCCCGCGCGGCCGTACGGGCTGGCGGCACATGAGGAAGCAACCCTCGCGCTGAAACCAGAGAGCGATGTTCCTTTTTTTCTTTTTTTCCCTGCAGGAAAGGTCTGCTAGAAAAGCCCCTCTGCTGACACCGTTTCCTTTTAAGTCGTATTGGTCTGAACTTCTACCCCTTCCCCCTCCTGCCCCGTGACAAGCTGCAAGCGCTGTAGCTCAGGAAGGAGAAAGCTGCTGAGAACCAGTACGAAAGATGCACTCTTCTCTCACAGGCACATCCCACTCCACTTTTTTTTCCCCTTCCTTTCCTCATTTGAGCAGTCTAGGTCACCTGTGCTCAAGGGATATTACCTGTTGCAGGGGTCGGACTGCTGCTGCTGCTGGTCTTTCTCCTTTTTTCGCTCTACAGATGCAACAGATGTTTGTTAGGAGATCACCCCTCCTCTTTCCTCTTCCCCCACCCTGCAACGTCACCGTATGTAAGCAGGAACAACACTCTACTTCCCGAGAAAGGCGTTTCTAACCCCAAATATCTCCACCCCAATTGCCCAGCTCCTCACCCAGCCTAACCTAACCTGAATTGGTTTCTTGCTGTTGTACCAGTAAACTAATCTGCAAATCCCACTAACTTTGTCTCTTAACCCAAAGCAGTATTTCGAAGGATTACTAGAGAGAAGAAATGCAAAATTAAAAATTTGTTTTTCTCTTCTGTTTAAATCATCAGCACTACAGCAATGCTAACAACACTATCAAATGCTAAGGAAGGCTGGGAGCATAACACAAAAGGAGCACTTTAAATTACTTCAGATAGAGGGAAGAATTTTCCACTTCTTATCTAGAAATGTCTATTTATTCATGCCCCTGTGAAATATGGACACTAATGGCAGGGGAAATGTGCATCCTAGTTTACTTCTGCCCTTCAGTGTCTGGGATATCTCAGCATAAATCAAATGAAGAAGAATGTCATAACATGTTTAGAAATTCCCTTCTGCAAGTAAGTTTTCCCACTGGCACTCACGTTGAAAGCACATCCCACCCCGAAGTGAGATTTGAAATTTGATGTTATGACTGAAGAAGTCACCAAGGACATAATGAGCATAGGATGTTATGTGTAACTACAAAAAGTCTGAGGGAGAAAATGTCTTACTGGGTCTCATCCCTACTGTGAGTGGCACTGAGCTCCTGTCAAGACCATTTCCACTCCCTGTGGTGTCCTGGAGAGGTGAGAAGTGCCTCCCTGGCAAGTGGGTGATTTCACGGCAGACACAGTGGAACACTGTGTTTTTCCTGGTCATGTCTCCCATCTGCGGCCTTAGCAGAAGGGTCATGCAGGTATACCTGGCTTTCCCGCTGGTGTGGCAGCTCGCTTTTACTGCTCAAGAATCATCATCTTTTTCTAGGCTAGAGAATGTATTTCTTTCTCAGGAGGAAAAAATAAATCAGCTTTAAATAAAGGGTTAAACAAATGGTTATTGAAAGGCTCAGCCCATAGCTCTTGCAAAACAGTTCCTACACTGCATGCCTCTGGGAGGACAACTGGTGTGACTAATACTGCCAGAAGTTGAGCTCACGACTGTAACAAGACCCAGCAGTAGCAAGAACGGCACTTTTCAAACATCAGGCAAATACATAAAAGCAAGAAAAGCTCACCTAGCTTTGTGATGTGCAGAATCCCTCTTGTGGGCATCGGTCAAGTTAAAGCTCCCACAGATGACAAGAGCACCTGCAGGAGCTTGCAAGCCAGATACCAAATCCCTTCCATGGAGCTGGCCACCCCCGTGGCATCCGGGAGGCCTTGGCAGCCGGCAGCCCAGTGCGCAGTGGGGCTCTGCCCCATGCTGGGGCGCCTGCACCAGTGCTGCCCTGTGCCAGGCAGGGCTTTAGAGTAAAATAGCTGGTATTGAGGAGGTGGTGCCCACCGCCATTTTGAGGGCTTTCCTTTGACAGCAGCTTTGACATTGCTTGCTGGAAAAAAATCTCCTGGTGTGACGGCATGTGAAAAGGAGTGATGTTGTCCTCCAAAAGGATTGATGTTGGTGCACTCCAAGCCTGCCCTGTGATGAGGAGCAAGGCATTGCAAGGGACCATGGCTAGAAAATTTGTTTCAAAGGTGTACTTCTGACCTGAACTATAATGCTATACTACAATAAGTACACCCATCTGAGTGGCAATGCACTGCAGCGCTGGAGCCAAGGTATAGGGCTCATAAATCCACTATTACATGGATATTCAAATTTTTCTTCGGGAGATGTAGAATACAATTCAGCCACTGGGTTGTAGTAGATGTGGGCAATCAGACCTGATGGTAGCCCTTACGATCTGTTTATCACAAGAAAAATCCTTCTCTGAATTATGAGGTTTTTTCTGTGTTGAAAACGCATGTGAGATCTATTTAGCTGTGCAATTCGCAGTGGTGTTTTTGTAGTGTGATGACCTAAGGGTATTGTCCCGATCCAGTGTTGGGGGAGGTTTCGATACGATCCCAAGAGCGAGATTAAGACACAAACGAGGTCAAATGCCGTATACCCAAGACAGCTTTTATTATCAAAAGTAAAGAATTAGTAGCAATAGGACAGAATGGAATAAAAAGACAGAAATCAAGCAAACATTCGGGATGGAGTTGCAAGGATAGTCACCACCACGGATCCACGGTGTCCTGGGGTCCAAGTCTCTCGAATTTTTTGGTGGTGGGTGATGGTGCTCGGAGGCAGCTGGCACACACACGGGCTTGTCTTGGCAGTCCCTTTTACTCTCATTCAAGGCCTGCAATTTAGCATATCTTCACATTCCTCCATATGCACATACGCTTCATGGTGGGTGGCTCCAGCCCTGCTCCTCACATGCAGCCATTATCTTGGCAGGATGTTTTTCATCCTTGTAGCCGTCCTTATCTTGGATAAACAATCTTTGAGACGAATGTTTTATGATTCAGTCTCTCACAGGTATGAGAAAAGAAGATTGATATCAAGAAGTAACAGCTTTTATTAGACTAGACAGAAGTGGGAACGCTTCCAGGCACACAGGGTATGGAGAAACCCTTTTATGCTTAAAACATTCAGCAATTTTGTAAGTTGCAAAGACATTCAGATGAAAACAAACATTAAATTACACTATCAGAACACATTAGCTGGATATCAGAAGACTAGAATAAGTCCTGAAAAAAATCTAGCTTTCATTTTTGGAAAATAAACTTTCTTCTCCACTCCAGCTACTTCTTTAGTAGGCAAGAGAAGCCTACAGAAAGACTGAAACTTTTTTAGTTTCAGTCTAAAGAAACTACTTAACCAGCATCAAAAAATTACTTGTATGTAACTGCTGGCATCTCTTGAAAAAGCTTCATGACTGTTCAGCACGTGTTAAGCCTGAGTCTCCTCAATTTCTCAAAATCTAAACAGATGGTAACCGCGGTTGATTTCCCTGCGTCATGAGATGGGAAAAATGTGTTCTGTCTGGGCATGGTGCTTGTGTCAGGAATCATTGCAGGGGGGTGCTTTATGTGTAAAGTTAACAGCAGCCCTGAAATATTTTGTGTGATATGGAAAGAACCTCGTTCTCTTCAAATAGGAAACACCATTAGGATAAAAGACCTGCTGCTTTTATGCACAGCTTTTGTTTCCAGATCCTTGCTATAAAAGCAATATGCAGATGTGTTTTAAGAAAAGAAACCATCTGCCTTAAAATTAATTTTCAATGTTCTTAACTGTTAACTTTATGTTGCCTTTCCTTTATGATTAGGTTTTTTGGCTACCTGAATTCAAGCCTATGTTTTGGCCAGTGGGATTACACTAGTTTAAGCACTGGTAAATTATAGCTCTTAAATGCATGCTTAAGTGGAAGCACGTACTCCAGTACTATTGACTTTGTTTAAAGTAAAAGAGTAAATCATGGGCCGTCTGGGGGCCGACGGGCTGATGTGGTGCAGCACGGGACACTCATTTCGCACAAGCAGGCAGAGTATTTGCACAGTGCCGGTCGGTGTTTATGTCGTGTGACCAAGGCTGCTGGTGAGAAGAGGAAGGCTGTGCAGAGGCAGCAGAGGAAGCAAAGTTATCTCCCCACGGCAAGCAAGTAATGGGGACGAGTGTCAATGTTTGTGTCTATATTCTCAAACTGGGCAAAAGAGGAAGCAGCCACCGTGCCAGCTTCATGCCTCTCACTCCCTGGCCATTTTGTAAATTCAGCAGAGACCTGGCTGGCAAACAGGTCCTGCCTCTACCGGAGCTGACTGGGTGGCATCATCTAAGGGAGTAAGTCACACCAGACAAAGTTCCTGGCTGCTTTAGGGTGAGGAAAGGTGTGCTGGGTGAGCAAGCATTGTGCCACAAGGGTCCACCAAACAGGTAACAAAGCTGGCAGGAGTTTTAGCTTTACAGTTTCACCAGGTGAAAAACTGGATGAAGTTTGGAAATGCTTTTGGAGGAAAAAAAAATCCCAGCCAGTCTGTTTGGCTTTGGCCACCTATGAATGACCTTTTGCTTTTACCATCTTTTGCGACAGTTCAGCTCCAGTGCAGGGGTATTTCAGACAAAGCAGACCGGTGGTGTTCCCTTGCCATCCAAGAGCAGAGCAAGGGGAAGGATGAGGGAAGCCTTACAAGAGCCTCCTTATACAGACCTCCCAAAATGTCATTTGGAGGAGATGTGACAGCCTAACCCTCCTTACTTGTCCCTTCCTGGGAGTCTTGGAGGGAGCAGGTCATCTGGCCTCTAGATTGACCTTTGTACTCACAACCAGACCTACAACTCTGTAAGAATATGTTGATTTTGGGGATTCGTTATTTTCAAGCATTGATCTCCCAGACTACAAGACATTACCCCAGTCCCCAGTTGGAGGTAATCAACAGAAAACTGCTCTCAAGCATAGGATAAAAAATGCAAACCATTGTGTTTCTGTAATACACCTTAATCCTGTTTTTCATAAAACTATATCTATGTGGAAGCAGTGTATTTTTATGATGCAAGGGTTGACTTCTTTTTAGGCTATTACAACCAGGTTCTACTGTTCTTAAAGAATCTGAAGCTGCATATTCAGGGACAATATAATCTATTTTTGTAGGGTAACAATTCTTTACAATTTAATTTTCTTACAGGGAGTGTTGTAAATAGCATCACTCATTTTACATTTTTTAAAACATATCCTTTATCGTTTAGTAGGGTTCCTGTCCTTCCTTCTCACTCCCAACCAGCCTCTCTTCAGCAGAGCAGGAAATTCACTGGTTTTGCAAGGGAGACAGTGAAAGGATTAACTAAATATGAAAGACATATTGTTGGACTTGATGATCTTAGAGGTCTTTTCCAACCTTAATGGTTCTATATGATTCTGTGACATACCCAGTTCTGAAATGAGTCACGCTTCTACAGCCTCTGTGCCTCCCTGTTCACCGCACTCAGTTTCATTGCTGGATGAGACCCACGGGCCCATCAGATGTGCCACTACAATAATAAGAAGGAATTACTGCTTGATGGTCAGGGATATTTTCCTTTTTTTACATGTTAGCCATTACCAAATCACTCATAATGGAAGTTGTGATAATAGCTTCTGACATTTTCTTGGAGTTTAATGGTTTGCACAAATAATGACTGTTACCCTGCTATGGGGAACTGGGAAGGAGAGGGAGACATACCTTATTTTTCTCTTTTCTTTTCTTTTCTTTTCTTTTCTTTTCTTTTCTTTTCTTTTCTTTTCTTTTCTTTTCTTTTCTTTTCTTTTCTTTTCTTTTCTTTTCTTTTCTTTTCTTTTCTTTTCTTTTCTTTTCTTTTCTTTTCTTTTCTTTTCTTTTCTTTTCTTTTCTTTTCTTTTCTTTTCTTTTCTTTTCTTTTCTTTTCTTTTCTTTTCTTTTCTTTTCTTTTCTTTTCTTTTCTTTTCTTTTCTTTTCTTTTCTTTTCTTTTCTTTTCTTTTCTTTTCTTTTCTTTTCTTTTCTTTTCTTTTCTTTTCTTTTCTTTTCTTTTCTTTTCTTTTCTTTTCTTTTCTTTTCTTTTCTTTTCTTTTCTTTTCTTTTCTTTTCTTTTCTTTTCTTTTCTTTTCTTTTCTTTTCTTTTCTTTTCTTTTCTTTTCTTTTCTTTTCTTTTCTTTTCTTTTCTTTTCTTTTCTTTTCTTTTCTTTTCTTTTCTTTTCTTCCCTTCCCTTCCCTTCCCTTCCCTTCCCTTCCCTTCCCTTTCACTTCCCTTCCCTTTCACTTCCTTTTCACTTCCCTTCCCTTTCACTTCCCTTTCACTTCCCTTCCCTTCCTTTTCAAAAGAAAGAAATAAAAGACAACGAAAGAGAGAAAATTAAGGATTTGACATCTCAAAATATTTCTATGTGAAATATAGTGACCAGTGATCATATTCAGCACAAATCCTTTTTCAATACATGTGAGAAGCTGTGCAAGGATTTAGTGCTTGTCATGAGGACAACAGCATGAGTTCTACTACCAGCAGCAGGAGCTTATTTTTAACTATTAAAAAAAACTATAATCACAAGAAAAGATCTGTTACAGCCAATGTGAGCTTTTCCCAAAAAATAGAGGCTATAACTTAGTCCACCTGAAGAGGCTTGAAAAGAAAGTATAATTGCTGCTTAAAGAGACACCAACATTTTAAAAAATATTTGAAGTCAAACAGGCTTTTATTTTGTAGAATAAAAGCTTTCTTTTTTATATAAATATACCTGTCAAGATATTTTCTTTCTGGAAAATGAACTGTAACACACAGTACTCCATCTAAGACCAAAGGAAGTTGTGTAGGTTCTGGCCTACCAAGATAAGAAATGGGAGTAATACAACCAACAATAAGAGTTACAGTGAGTAGACGTGGTGATAACTGGTGTGCAGGGGACAGATACACTATTTGAAATCTCCGTATTTGATCTCCTTAATGTGGATTTCACTTTGCAAATGCCTTACCGTGTTTTAACAGTTATTTTGTAGAGGGGAGTGTTAACTGTGTTTACTTCCACACTTTAGAAAGCCGCTTATGTACTTAGAAGATTGAATTCTTCATTGCTGAAGGTAACGTGGGTTTAGGATCCTAATTGCAGGCACTTGGGCCTGGTTGGTCAAGTGGTCTTCTTCTGCTCAAGAAGGTTGGTCTTAGAAAATTAAACAACCCTGCAGCCTCCTGTGGAGAGAACTAAGGCAGGACATGAACTGGCAACCCCAATTTCAGAGGGGGCTGAGGATGAAGCAATGGTAAGTGATGAGTAAGGTAAGGGACAAAATTAGAAAGGCAAAAGCCCAG
>NW_010534832.1:0-2462 GCF_000687285.1 Phaethon lepturus | reverse complement strand
CGAGGTTTATTCCCGATTTCGGTGACACCAAGATTATTAGTTGATTACTGAACTATCTATGCAAACTTTGATAACTTCTACATAAAACACTTTTTTCCAAGGTAATCCCAGATGGACCATTTACTGTTACAAATGTATATAATAAAGGAAAGTCAAAACCTCAAATAATTAGATAAGCTTTAGGTCTGGAATTTTTAAAGTGTTTGCTCTCCAAATTCTATCAAAATTTAAACAGCAGTCCTCTCCCCTCCCCCAACACATTATAGAAATTTTCTGACTAAATTCTAAGGAGTTTAAATTATAAGCAGGTCACAGAGGAAGTTATTACATGAAACTGATCTAACTTTGCAAATAACCATAAATATCTGCAAGGTTTCTGTGAATTACAATGCCAAATAGAAGTATTAAAAAACTGGAGTAACTGAAGTGCATCTAAACAAAGTGTTAAGACAAAAGCAATAAAGCACAAAAGTATATACAGAGAGAAGCAAATTGAATTTGTTGTCAATAAGTGCACGTAGGACCAGAAGAGCTACTGTGACTAGTGAGGATGATGTCCCTAATTCCTTTAACTGTACCGAAAAATCCAGTTAAACAAATCTCTTCAAAGAGCCACATTTCTGGTCAGTTGTCTTTCAGGACTGAAGGCATTTCCACTAAGGGAGCAGATGTCTGGCATCTTTCAAAAGAAAGCAGTCTACTCAGATGTAATGGAGCTCTCTAACTATTGGGGTGTGTATAGCCTATTTACTAAACATGATGTGGATTTTTTGTAAATTGGTTCAGATGTCAAAGAACTAGCATGCATAATGCACTATCAACAGCCTTCAATCTGTTTTCCCTTAAATTCCAGACTGCAGTGACAGACAAAGCAGAACTAGAAACAGAAAAGCCAAATAGATGCAAAAGCACAGATCCACCTACCAGTTGCTTAGGTGGAAGGGCAACATAACAAAAATCAGACAATTATTTTACATGTTCAAAATAAGCACAAAGGCCAAACACAATTCTATGAGAAACAGCTGAGGAGGTAATGCCTGAGGCTTTAAACATAAGCAAATTTGATTTTAGCAGGTCCCACAATAAAAGTTCAAAGCCAGTATTTCAACGTATCTAGGCAGATCAGAGCTGCTTAGATGAGGCAGTATCTATTTTTTGGCACACCCAAGCACTTACTTATACTAAAACAAATTTTTGATACTTTAAGAATACAAATAAATATTACTGCTTATGAGTGTTGATACCAAGTATTCTGCAACAGGAAGCAATTTTGCTCTGCCTACACTGACATGTATTATATAATCGGGACAAGAGTTTTATCAGCTTCAAAAAAATGGAAGCAGAGTTTGGTGGGGTTTTTGTTTTGTGGGGTTTTTTTTGGTTTTGTCTTTTTTTTTTTTCCAGCTGACCCAAAACTTAACAAGAGATTTAGAGATATGCAGACCAACAAATAATTTGAAAACAACAAAAAAACCTCCATAGGACGCTCTATCATTCCTTGACCTGAAGAAGGACAGTCTAATAAACTACTGGGTCACAGGGTATGGTGACAATATTGTTGTATATGACAGGAATGGTGTTCTAAACACAAAAGATAGGGTAAAAAATGTAGAAATGTGAGTCATATATATATGAATTACACACACACACAAATATATATTCATGCTTTTAAATACTGCCTCATAATCACTTGCCATTTGTTGCAAAACTGAAAACAGATAATCATAACAGTATGGATCTAGTAGATTGTCCTGGTTTCAGCCAGGGTAGAGTTAATTTTCTTCATAGAAGCTAGCATGAGGCTATGTTTTGGATTTGGGATGAGAAAATGTTGATAAGGTGCTGATGTTTTGAGTTGTTGCTGAGTAGTCAAGGACAGTCCAGCTTCTCGTGCTGGCCTGCAGCGAGCAGGCTGGGGGTGCGCAGGGAGCTGGGAGGGGACACAGCCGGGACAGCTGACGCAGGCTGGCCAAAGAGATATTCCATACCATATAACGTCATGCTCGGTATATAAAGCTGGGACGAAGAAGAAGGAAGGGGTGGAGGGACGTTCGGAGTTATGGCGTCTGTCTTCCCAAGAAACCATTACGCGTGACGGAGCCCTGCTTCCCTGGAGATGGCTGAACACCTGCCTGCCCATGGGGAGTGGTGAACAAATTCCTTGTTTTGCTTTGCTTGCGTGCGCGGCTTTTGCTTTACTTATTAAACTGTCTTTATCTCAAACCATGAGTTTCCTCACTTTTCTTCTGATTCTCTCCCCCGTCCCACCGTGGGGGAGTGAGCGAGCGACTGCGTGGTGCTTGGTTGCTGGCTGGGGCTAAACCACGACAGGGAAGAAAAGAAAAAGCAAGCAAATAATTCAATTTGCTAAGAAAAGTGCTACTTGTTTGAACTACTTTTCATCAGAAAGTTTGTAAAACACTTGGAATCCATTACAGAAACACAGAATCATTAAGGTTGGA
>NW_010534831.1:767-1335 GCF_000687285.1 Phaethon lepturus | reverse complement strand
CAAACAAAAAGAAAAAATGGGCGTAATAAAAAAGGTGTGGGGTTTTTTTTTAACGGTAAGTAACTGTTATATATGGCAAGGATTTTTTTCTGTTTGCTTTTTCCTAATTAAAATAATTTTCACTTTTTTACATGATCTCGTGCCTGAGTATTGATTCGTGTAAAGCAACAGCGTTTGCTTCCCTTCCGTATTTTGTTAGGCGTTGAAAGCAGAAAGTGCTGAGTTAGAGGCTCCCGTATCGTCTCGTTGTATTAATATCTGGGCTGCAAACTACCTTTTTTTAATACCCATGTTTGCTTTTTCCTAATTAAAATAATTTTCACTTTTTTACATGATCTCGTGCCTGAGTATTGATTCGTGTAAAGCAACAGCGTTTGCTTCCCTTCCGTATTTTGTTAGGCGTTGAAAGCAGAAAGTGCTGAGTTAGAGGCTCCCGTATCGTCTCGTTGTATTAATATCTGGGCTGCAAACTACCTTTTTTTAATACCCAGAAAAATGCTTAAAGTCCTCTTGTCCAGTTCGGTCTGAAACCGAAGAGATACACAAATCCTGACGTCTTCGACTACAA
>NW_010534831.1:369-746 GCF_000687285.1 Phaethon lepturus | reverse complement strand
TTTGTATATGTAGACACAGTGTTTGAAACCTATAATGCACAGGACACTGAGTTAAGTGGAGTTTTTCGAGTTTATAAACAATCTGCAAAAAGTTTGGAATCGATTTAACCTCTTTTATGTCGGCCTTTTGCGTAAGGCACAGTTTTATGTGGCACGATTTAAAAAAAAAAAAAAAAGCGCTTTCTGGACACTGCCGAAGTCGCTCCGAAACTGGAAGAGGAATATACAGCCTGCTGTACGCGAAAGCCTTTGATTATATATATGTGAAAAGTGTCATGCAACCGGACCCGCTCGAAAAGCCTCCAGAAAAGAAGGGGGGGTAGAAGCTTAGCGCATCCTGACGGGCTTTTTAAATGCTATTGATTGGGACAAGCTGT
>NW_010534831.1:0-228 GCF_000687285.1 Phaethon lepturus | reverse complement strand
ACCCCAAAAACGTGTAATCCTGCTTTTAAAAAAAGCCACTAAGGAGCTCAATGTGAGTTTTATTAGCAACTGGAGAACACAGGCAGCAGAAAGGATCAAAAGCCTACACCCTTGATATTTGTAAAACCAGGCTTCCCCAAAAATATATGCGCAATGAGGGGGTAATTCGGCGCTTACCAGAGCTCGCTCGCCGCCCCGCGCAGGCAGTTCCGCAGGCGCGGCCAGCGC
>NW_010534830.1:7521-8770 GCF_000687285.1 Phaethon lepturus | reverse complement strand
CGGACGGCCGTAGCGTGTGTGGCTGCCATGAGCCCTCGCTCAAAAGATACTCTGAGAGAATTAGTGACCTCATTTTGCATCCTCATTTACGGGATTGTTTTCTGCACCACGTGTGGTATTTGTGAAAAACATCGCATATGTATGAACCAGGCTGTGCTTTAAAGTAGGGAATACGTAGTTCTGCTTCGGAAAAACAATTCATCTCCAACATTTGGCATTTTCTCTGTTAATTACATTGCGGTGCGCACGCGTACCCCTGTGCGCAGTACGTGTGCTCGAGCGGTGCCTTATTAACCCTTCCCGATATTAGCAGTGTCCAGAACAGCCTTCTCGCCTTCGTCACTGCCAACTGAACTCACACGCTCCTTCTGCTCATCCCCTACGCTCTCGGTTGTCTCGTTCCCCGTGAGGTGGCTATAAGGGCACGTTCCTCCTTCTCCCAAGCAATGCCACGTGAGCACTGCTCCGAAACCCCGGCAGCGGGAGATGGGTCGACAGGTCACACCCCGCTGAGCACCGTCCCCTGCCTGGACACTCGCTGGGCTGCCCGTGCGCGTCCCTCGCTGGGTTGTTTTCGCTCTTCCCTGTCTCTTTGCTGCTGAACTCTCTACCTGTGTAAAATCTCTCCATGTATTATCCCTTCACAGGAGTTGGCTCCTGTAGGTTGTTGGTCCACAGCTCTGTCTGCAGCTCACGCATAGCCTTTAACAGTTTTTCAACTTTGTGTACAAATCAGATGTATAATTTACCTCTTTAGAAACAAAGGATAGCCGGTATCAACAAATCTACTTTGCCTGCAGTCGTGCTTTGTAAGCTCCACAGGAAACACACTTACCTAAACAAAGTCGTAATTATGGGCAGCTTCCTACCTCAAGTACCAGCTATTTAGGAAAGCTCGCCATATATGCCTCATCCCACTCAGTCTCTCGTTCCCTTCTTTTCCTCCTCCATCTTCTCTTTCACCTGTCCTTGGCCTTTAGAGCCTTTCAAAGAGAGAACTGAAGTCTCCCTCTCAGGTAGCGCCTGGCCGCTTGTGCCGGGTGAGGCACAGCGCGGCGGCTCGCGGCGGGATGGAGCTCAGCCGGGAGGGCTGCCCGAAGGCCACCTCTGCATCCGCGGGGACCCGCTGGCTCCACAGCTCCCACCACCTCACAGCTGCGGTGGGGCTTTCCGGAGGTTCGTCTGGAGCGGGGAGAAGAACTGGCGAAGGCATGCAGCCCCCCGGCTCCGACCACAGCTCGCACGCCGA
>NW_010534830.1:0-7406 GCF_000687285.1 Phaethon lepturus | reverse complement strand
CGGACCCCGGCATCCCGCAAAATTCATGAGCTGGACACGGATCGCCACAGTAGATACCGGCAGAGGATAACGGACTGTGTTCTGTGGATGCTGGATGCTTCTAGAGGAGCTAATACTGGTCTTTCAAGCGTAAAGAAATACTAGCAGATTTATCTGTGGATAATGTTCTGAAACATGGAAGAACATCACTTCTGCAAGGGGGAAAAAGCCCCTGCAAAAGTTTGTTTTCTGTTTTGGTACCCTCATTTTTGAGGAAGGGTCTCTCCCCCACCTGACAACCATAGGAAAACAGGCGTCGTTCAGATACGTTTAGCTTGCTACCGTGTCGGTTTAGGTTTTCTTTGTTTTGTACAGCAGGTACAGCTGTGAGCTCGGCTGGTTTCACGAGTGGTGCTGTAGCTTTTCTGTTTGTCCCCCAGAGCTGGGTAGAAGACCGGCTATAAAACCGTGTTTGAGCTGCGATTGCCTGTCGACATCGTTTGAAACGTAGGTATTCGTATCGTCATTTGCATATAACTCCTTTGTTATTTCTTTCAAAATTCATTCCACCTTTTATTTCTGCGTGCAGAAACATAGCAATTCGCATGTACGGCCCAAGCGCAAATTCTGCACAGCTACAGCTAAGTTATAAATGAGACTAGAAATTACATGTAGCTCTGTGATTTAATTTTCTCTGACATATTGAGTCTATGTTTTAGCCTACAGAACTCCACAGCTGTGCCCCAATTCTCTTTTCCTTGTGATCTCGGCATCGCTGCCTTTTAAGGCCGCGCTGTTCCCGGCTCCCAGCAGGACCCCGTGTCGGACTGTCACCCTGCGCTCGCTGTGTTGCCACGGCGTGGAGCAGCTTCTCCCTGGGCTCGCGGATCGCACGTGCAGGGAGAAGTGTGGAGCGATTTAGTGGGTGGATGAGACCAGAGCAGAGTGCTTCATATTCCGCACGACAGTGGACACCGAGGTGTGGGTGTGGGGGTTTCTCTGTGACTGCCGTCTGAGGGCAGAAGGAAAATGTTCGTATTTTATTACAAATAAGAGGCGAGAATGTAATTAGGTTTTGGCAAGACTTATGCCCAGGATGACGATTCACACGGGAAAAGATGGACGTCGTCTTTGCTTTAAATAGAGGGCCGCTGCCCTGGTGGTATTTATGTCCTGTTTCATTAAGTGGCATTTGTATCTACAGGGCTATGTAAGCCTAACTCTCAATTTAACCGAATATTGACTGTGTTTTCATTCCGGTGCTGCCTTTAGCTAACAGCTTGCATTTGCTCATATAAATGTAGTGCGAGCACAGTTCGCTGAATTTGGGGCAGGAACTTGCTCGATGTGATTTAGCATGTTCCAGCACACGGTATGCCACCCTCACTGTGCTCAGACACGTGAATCTGAACATTTAGAGAGCGTCTTGTGAGTAGCAAAGACTGTTTTTCTGTGGTACGTGTGCTGCAAAGTCATCACAACGCAGCACAAATAGCCCTGTCTTCTCTGCTGAGAAGATGCCTGGTGGCAAGCACTGGGAGTTTTTTATCTATCCGCCTCGTTTTCAAGATTTATAATAAAAACACTAATGCAGATTTTCCTTTTTAGCTTCTAAAAAATTAATAGGCTTACTTTAAATAAGCAACATGAAAATATAATATGATTGGCATTTCAACAATTTAACGCTGAAATGCAGGAACTGTTGTTGGGGCAGATCATTTTAATTTCAAATCCGAATCTTACACGTTTCCTCTAAAATCATCTCACATTTCGTACAGCACCTCGCGTTGGAGGGGACCCCTCCGGCTAAGCCCGGGTGCGCTGCATTGTGGGAGTACTTATGGAAATCATCGGCAGCCAGCGAGGCCGGCTGGATTTCAGCTGGCGAAGCGGAAGGCAGCCGTGGAAGGGCAGTTTTGTCTGTCTGTCCTGCCGCAGCGCACACAGACACGCTGCCGCCGCTGTGCCTCGGGTGCACCCGCTCCTCAGCCCCCTGAGAGGAACGGGGAGAGTTTGTTTATTTTAGGTAATCTGCCATTTTCACATTCCCAACACAGCAAAGCTAGTAAAAGCAGGGTAGCAGTGGTGGGTTTAATGAAGTTTTAGTGTTTCTCTTCAGGTTGCAGCGCTAGCCATAAAGAGGAGAGTTGTTCCCGCAGAGTGCCGCTCAGGACACGCTTAATGAGGGGAAATCAGCCCCCTAATTCAGGGGCCACCGTCCCCGGGCAGTCACAGAGAAAGCTGGATTCCTTTGGTAGGTAATTTGGAGGCACATGTTAAGACGTAATCACTGTCCTGACTTGGGTATCCTCTGAGCACGAGGTTCCTGCACAAGGAATTGTGACTTCTGCCGGGCAGCTGCTTTTGAGCCGGCTGCTGGAAGAGATGCTGGCCTTTGTCGGCTGTACGGAGGAACCTGGAGCCTCTTCACCTGCAAGGCATAAAAGTTGGGAATCTCTATGGTCTCAGTTCCAGGTCTGGTGGCCTGATGCCTTTGGTCCCATCTATACGCGCCGTTTCAGTAATTAACTTAGGCATTAACCTGCTCCTGCTATTAGATGTCATGCAAGCTCAATATTACTAAAAAGCTGCTCCATCAGCTGTGCTCCAAGACAGCGTCATCTCAGACTCCTCTCTTCCAGTTCAGGATGGTTTCCACATCATTTTGGGATCTGGAGGAAGGCAGTGTAGGACTTCCAGGTTCCCTTTGGAAAGCTGGCTGAGCCTCTATGGACCTTGTCCCGTATCCTCCACAACCTGACGGTGAATGCCGGTCTCAGGATGGTTTCTTTGTTTGAAATTAATGGCAAAGCAGCTACAGCCCTCTGTGGGCATCTCTGCCTCTTTGAGGGCACTTCATTTGGGCGGGTTTCGTTTCACACCTCTGGCAATCTGTCCCTCAGTTCCCAGCAGGATCTAGGGCTGTGCAACTTGGTAAAAATGCACCGAGCTCTCTTCTCAAGATAAACCTCTGCCTAGACTAAGAAATCAGCCAGTTAACCATGGATGCTCCAGACACAATTTGCTGGATAACTTGTATTTACAAATTGCAAGTATATGAATTTGTTCAAGCGCATTTTATGCTACTTGTTGCCTTCAAGCTGTAGCCACCGCTATTTTCTTCTGCTCGTGCAGCTTCTGCCCTGGCAGACCCGGTTGGGGCTTCCAGGCCAGAATACTGAATACTGCGCTGCAGTCGTGATGTTACAGCCATCTTCAGGAGTGAATCACAGACATACGAAAAACAAAATTAAAAAGCGAACGATAATGGAAGAACGCCGTCAGTAGCAGAACCTGTTGGGGAATTCAGGGTGCTGTGTGGAATGTCCAGTTAAAAAGGGCAGATTAAAAATAGAAACCACTTTTATGCACCCTGAATTCACAAATGCCGCCAAAACATCTGTGGTTGTCTTGAGAAGAAATGTAGAGGCCAAGAAACCCTCCTCATGGTGACAAACTGCATAAAGAGAAGCCATTTGGCTGGCTTTACTGCCAGCACTGCGTTTCAGAGGGTACTCGGGGGAGCGCTGGTGGTGATCCAAAAGGATTTGGACATGGAGAATTATTTTATGTTTAAATGTCTTTCTCTAAAATAAATGTATATTTTACTTAAGGGAAAAAAGGTTAAAAAGAGAAAAAAGGATTCATTTTAGTATTTGTAAGATACTCTACAACTCTCTACAGCTACCTGAAAGGGGGTTGTGGCGAGGTGGGTGTTGGTCTCTTCTCCCAAGTAACCAGCGACAGGGCGACAGGACGAGAGGAAATGGCCTCAAGTTGTGCCAGGGAAGGTTTAGATTGGAGATTAGGAAAAATTTCTTTACTGAGAGAGTGGCCAAGCATCGGAACAGGCTGCCCAGGGAGGTGGTGGAGTCACCATTTCTGGAGGTGTTTAAAAGACGTGTAGACGTGGCACTTTGGGACATGGTTTAGTGGGCATGGTGGTGTTGGGTTGAGGATTGGACTTGATGATCTTAAAAGTCTTTTCCAACCTTAACGATTCTATGATTCTGTAATTTGCTATTTATTTCCTCTGCATCTGCTCTGGCCAGTGTCTGAGACCAGGTCGGGGCTTGCAGGGAGCTGGCGCAGTTCACGTTTATGTTACCTTCTTTATGGAAACGCCGTAGGAACAGCACACTGATTTTAGACATACAAATGTGAGTGAGGTCATGATAATTGGTAGTTATTATTGTTTGGGTCATTGACATCCCAGGTCTGCTCAAACAGCTGTATTAAAAAAACAGTTGAGAAATAAATGTGAAAAGATGAGGAAGGAAGAAAATAATCACTTTACAAACAAAAAAATGGTTCCAGCAAAAGTGTATTTCTGAATCTTGCAGAAATAAAGCCTGGAGTACCTGGTCTGTGCCCATCCTCTGCCCTCCCGTCGCCATGAGCACGCGAAGGCAGAGCTGTTAATTCTGCCCATCCCCGCTCCGTCCTGCCACTTCCACTGAGGTGACGTTCAGCGGCACGCAAGGACTCAAGAGTTCCACAAAAAGGGTTGTTATGAGCAAACCGGTAGCAGACCAGTAGCAGACCAGCAGCAGACTTGTCTGGTCCTGCTCCACGGGTCCCTTCTATGTTTAGATGCCTTAATGAGACAGGCTCTTGCGGTCAGGGCTGCTGACAGGAAAGAAAAGGTTGTAGGGAAGTATCGTGGGAAAAGCATTCCACAGCATGCATGGGCTCTTAATGTCCTGAGGACAAAGTCAGAGGAATTCAGAGAAATAAAACCCCTTGGCTGGCTATGACAAAGCATAGCATGGTTACATTATATTTAATGTATTTTAATTGACTCTGGTTTTGTCTCCCATCGGTTTTATAGTGTTGTCATCTGGAAGACAAAATATAGCGCTATGCTTTCCCAGCAGAACTGTGCTTGGATCTGTACTGGTTTTATCTAGAAGACCAAACTTTGTGTGAACTAGATAATTACCCTGTAAATGAAGCAGAGCAAATGCAGGTTTGTGAAGTATCTTCTAATGTGAGTAAAATAGTGACTAGTTACCAATTAAGTTAGCATGAGGCTGGATCATATGGAAAATAGCATGTGAAGATGTAGTTAGACTGTATCGTGAGACATATATACATAGGGATCAACTTGATATCCTAAAAATTAGTCCCACCACGTGGAATGAGTTCCTGACTCCAAAGCAGATACTTGGCACAGAGCAGATCTGCTGCTGCTTCAGCCGGGGAAGTAGCTGGTAATTAGAGGCTCATCTTCTGTGAGTCAGCCACAAAAGAAAATGAGGGCACATTTTTTGAATGGGCTTGATGAAAACAGAAGGATATTTGGATTAGAGATTCTTGGTTTCTTCTCTGGGTTTGGAGAAGAGTGTGATTTGTCATGGTTCCTTCTGAAGTGCCATTGTTGGTGCACCCTGCTTGGTCCTCTTCCTGTCTACTCGATTTGTTTGGTGGTTGTTGGGGTGTTTTTTGTGCAAGATGACCACTTTTCCCAGTTTCTCCTGCTTTCCTCCCCGTTTGTGAAATTAAAGGGAATTCCTTAATACACAGAAGACCCTCTTTTATCTTTGAGCTACCTTCTTGTGTAGAACACTTTTATGACTATAGGAATTTCATCTTGAAAATGTGTTGCAGTCCCAAGGACTCATGAACAGCCCGTTATAGCTATTACCAATATGTAGTCGCTTTCCTCCTCAAGTACATTATCTTGTTACCATAGATTTAAATGTTTGATTTACAAAATGTTGCTGCCTGATACTCCAATGGATACCGAGTTTAAAGATTGTTTTAAATGGCTTTAATACAGACAGAGGTCAGAAAAGGCAAGATAACAGCAAAAGAGGCTATGTCAAAAAGTAATTAGAGCAGGACAAATGGATTGTGCAGGCATGTCGAAGGCTGTTATTTCTGTAGGCAGTGAGTAGGAAAGGTGTTAATGTAATGTGACAGATCTGGAGCAAAAATGAGGGTGCAGGGAAAACAAATAGGAGCTGACCAATGGAATGGTTTAAATTATGAGGTTTGCTTTAACATAATTTGATTACACATGAAAGAAATGTTTAGTGTAGTTTCTTTGAAAATCTAATTGTCTTAAATACTGCATGTTCGATTCAGTCTTTACACCCCAAGGAGCCGTCCCCGCTCTCTAGCAGCCTCGCTATCTGTCAGTAATAGCATGTGAATAGTTTGCCCTGTGTAGCTTCACAGAGAGGAGGAGGCAAGGTTTTTTCCCCTAGTGTTGGTCTAGTAAAATTGGCTCTTATTTGCAGTCACGGACATCTTAATTTGGGCCCTCGTGCTATCTGGGGTGGGTGGTATCCGGGGCCTAGGAACTGCTGGTAGAAATTACGTGAAAACTGAGAGTCTGGTTTATCAGAAAGAAAGGACTAGGATCAGGTTTAGCAGAAGGAAGACGGGGGGTAGCAGCTATTTTTTCAGGACTCAGCTCTTGCCCTATTCAGAAGTGAGAGCAGCATTAGTAGGAAGGGGGTAGGAATGCAGAAGTGCCCCGAATTTCCAGACTGCTCCGAAGGACTGGACAAAATAAAAAGATTTCATTTCCTGAGCACTGTCCTCCTCTGTGGTGTCACGCTGAAGTCATGCTGCCTGCTGTACATGTAAGGGTTCGCCTTCAACAGGCTGAACAGCCTGTTGTAGTTCATGGGAATATTTCCCTAACGTCTGCAATAGCAGAAAATTAAAATGATGAAAGCGTCTTTATTAAGGAGCCACCGATGAAGCTTTGAGCTGGATGCTTAAAACGTTACGGCTAGACAACAAAAGGGGATTCAGAGTCCATGAAAAATCATGCTCACAGGCAGCTAGGCTTGGCATTCGCCCCCCACGCCTGTAAAACAGTGCCAGGGATACCACTGTGCCGCCTCTGCCGTGCCGGTTGCCTGTCCTTACTGCCTGGAGTCCCTCTAGAAAGGAAGTAGAATTTACACAAGTTTTTTGAGTATGGGAATTTGTTCTGCTCCATCGTCTAGTGTCATCTTCTCTTCCCTTAATTGTCCTTGCGTTTCTAATAAATATACTTTCTGTGGATTTTGACATTTTGCAATTTCATGTAAACTTGACATCATCTCAAGAGGTAACTGTGGTTCATAGATGGATAAGGTGAGATAGATTAAAGGTGGTAAATCATTCAGTCTTCACGCTGAGGCGGCGCTGGCAGAGTTAAAAACAGGAGCTGGGAGTCCTGGTGATGTTCTTCCGTTTGGAATATGCTGTTTTTACCCGTGGAATACACTTGACCAGTTACCTGGGAACAAAAGGACGGTCTGTGGGTGTTGTCAGGGTGTACCAGAGGGTTCCTCCGTACTTTTATTCCCACTCTTGTAAATTCTGGAAGAACATTTCTGTTCAGCTTCTCCTTTCCTGGTAAAACACGAGACGAGCGTTACAAACTTCAGCAGGTTAAACGCGATACTCAAAGACGACCGGCGAAG
>NW_010534829.1:29315-35267 GCF_000687285.1 Phaethon lepturus | reverse complement strand
GGCCTCGGGCTCCGCCGACCCCCGTACAGAGGCCAAGGCTGCCACAGTAACGTTGACTTCGTGGCGGGGCTTCAAACGAGTCTCCCTGCGCCTGCAGGTGTGTTTGAACCGGAGCCGAGAGATTAATTTTATTCGTGTGGCAACCCACTCGTTCTCGGTCCAGAATCCGAGGCCAGCGAGGGTCGTGTTGCTCTCAGTACTGCAGCACTGGCGACATTACTGGAACTAAAACCTGAGCCAAGGTTAAAATGAGCGTTCGTAAGCTGACCTGATTGGGGCGCTCAGTTTATTAGCAGCATTCGGTCTAATTTCAAAACCTTGTGGTGTTACAAAATCAGGAGGATAAACAGTTGAATCTGTTTTCTTTGTCGTAGCTTCTCACTGTCCTTAATCTGTTTTGATGTTTTATTTTAGCAGTCTGAGAGGTTAAGGTAAATGTTAGACTTAAGAGGAATCGCTGTCATAAAAAGGAAAAATATGTTTATATTCTTATCTAACGTATCTATTCTGCAATTTGATACATCTCAATATGTATTAAAATATACTTTCTTCAACATTGGGTTGTCCTCTTTCTTGTTCTGCTTAATATGGTGAAATTGGATAGGTTGGTTTTCAGTCCGTGGCCATTTATAGTTGAATTTGGATTTGGGATCTTCTGAAGTGTGTGAAGGATCTCTAGTGTATGTTGACTTTTCTGAATGTCCCTGCTCACGCATCAGGACAAGTATACAAGTTATGTTTTCGAAACACTTGCAAACTTCTTCGTTGACGGGAGTAATCATCTTATTCTGCTTAGAAGTTTATATTGTAACTTGTGAGGGAGACTGAAAAGAGATGAGGAATATAAACTGATGAGCCTATAAATAGGAGTAATTAAACTACTAGCCTCCCTGAATGCTATGTTTGTGACAGCTGAGACAGAGAACTGATTTAATCTCTCCTGCTCTTGAAAAGGTGATTAGAAAAGCCCAATCACAGCATGGAAAAATGTATTGATTTTTTGCTTTTCTCTCTTCAGTTTGGTAAGAGGGAAATGTGCTGGCAATGTATGACTTATAAAACGCAGATCCTGCTGATCTTTCACAGACTGTGCTAACAAAAAAAAAAAAAAAAAAAGAGAATTGTAGCAGGGCTATATTTCCTACCATGCGTTAGTTTTCAAGAAAAAGTTTCCCGCTTAGCTGATATCCCCTTAGTTTTGCAAATTAGACCCTGCTATTTCACTGGTTACTTTTCTGCCAACATTTTCATCTTGCTGTAAACTAATAAGGGACTTGGAATGTTATGCTGCTGAACCCCCCAAATCAGAATTGCTGTAAGGAGTATTCCATGCATAGTGAAGACAGCTAGTTTAATTACAGTGTGGGTTTATGTGTGCGTGTGTTACTTTCTTGATTGTATTTATCGGCTGTGATGTCCTTTGCTTGGGATAGCCGCTGCACCTGCTCATAATAGAGGTTGCAGAAGGAAAGCAGAAAAAACTCTAAAATGCATTCCATCCCTATAAAAGGAAGTGTAAGAGAAAGTCCTGTATAGGGCTTATGTTACTGGTATCTGTGGCTGCAGTCCCCTCTGCTCTCTCCTCCAGTTTTGGAAGGGATGTAGCCACCGAGGTTCAAAAGCACACGTGTGATGGCAGTACTTCAAATGCAGCGATCTTGATCACCGGTCCGGAACCATTGAACAGAGATCACTAACACCCCCATTTTTCTATTTGGAGTGGCTGACAAATGCAGCTTCCTACTCAAAGCCAAAAATACAAAGATGAGAGAGCAGGAGTACAAGTTACCATTAGAACAAAAGTTACATAAAGTGCAATAAACTCCATCGGTCTTCCAGATGCAGCTTTTCTTTTGCTGCACTTACTTACTTTTTGCCATCTTCACTAGGAGTGTATGTATGTGTGGGGGTGAGATTTTTCTTTTTAGACAATCTGTCAACTTTTTAACCTCTCTTTTAAGCACAAGTTATTTGTAGTCCTTTCTGTTCATTAAATTATTATGTTTCTGTTATTTTACATCTTTTTAACAATTAGTGTACAGTTACTTCCAGATGCTTTAGGGCTTAGGGTAAGATACAGAAGATATTATATTAATTAAAGTTTATGGGATGTCACTATGTAATAAATCTGTAGGGCTGATTCCAATAATTTCTCCTTTGTATGTTTATACATTTTTGGATATAAACCCAAAAACTTGCAACAGTGTCTTTTGAATCCTATGTGCATTTAAAAAGCTTATAAACTGTTCAAAATGTTGCTGCACTCTGTTTGTTTGTTTTTAATTTTCTCCTAATGGAAGTAAAATTTTGGAGGTGGAAGTGTGGTAAATACATATATTATCAGCTTCTGCAAACCAACCTGTCATATTCTGAAATATTTAGTGTGCAGTTCATCCCAAGGTACCAATGCTTGTGCAGTTTCTTTTGTGAGACTGCATAAAACCAGACCTTTTCTTGGCCTTTGAGTAGTCATTAGGTAAATGTAGCATTATTTATTAATTCATTCATATTTGCTCTAGTAACTTGGAAGTATTTTTTAAATATTTTTTTTTCATGACCCATGCTGCATGGGTTTGATATTTTTGTTGTTCTTCTTCAGTTAAAGATATGGTAGTATTCACTGGATTTTCTTGATGCAAGCAGAATATCCTTAACTAGAAAAACAGCAAGATTAACAAGAAGAATCATTTACTTCTGAAATGGAATTGGTACATAAGTAATCCTAATTCCCATTTGAATGACTTGCTAGGGGTTCGGATATTCTAGACTCTCTAAAACTCTTCAGAATGTTTCCATGAGAATCCATGCCTGAAGAGAGTAGTCTGAATGAGGACTTGTCAACTTTTCAGTACAGAAAGAATTGCTGAAACAATTGAAGTAATAACCCTAAATTTAGCCACGCACTCGCATATTTTGCTGTTTTAGCAATTCAGCATGAAATGCTGGCTGTATGAGGAGTGATCAGAAATGCTATGCAATTTTTTTTTAGATCTAGCATTCTTCTATCTGTAATGAAACTGGTTGCTGAGTCTTTTGCCTTAACATTTTGCTTTACTTTGGAGAAACCAAGAACCTCGAGTATAAAGAGGAGCAGCCCGTGTTCTTTCTGCAGATACGGATGTGCATTTTCACTTGTGCGCTGCATAGTGTCTGATTTAAGGCAACTCTGGAAAAATAAAGGCAGTCTTTTAATTGCCAAATACAAGTCTGACAAAGCCACTAAAACAGTTCTTAGTTGCTGTGTTCACATATCTGTCCCTGGGCTGTGTGGTGGTTTGGTTTGTGTGGTTTTCTTTTTTTTTTTTTTTTTTTTTTTAAGTTTGTCTTCTAAAATCGTGCCTCATTAAAAACTCCTTTCATCCAGACCACACAGTTATAGTTTAGTACTGCAAGAGTGCAATAAAAATCCTCAGTTATAGATAAGAGAAAACACAGATGTGTTAACTGAATGGCTAAGAATAAGCCTCTCAAAAGTTAATGCCATAGGTGGGGACACTGAGCTGCTGAGATATAGACCATATACAGCTCTCCTTTGGCAGGGCACTATATTAGTCATTCAGAAGGCTGTTTGTGGGTGGTGAGTATCAATATGAGATTCCTCAGTATTTGTATTTAAGCGGGGTGTATTCGGACCAGAAAAATTGTAGTTAGAAGGCAGAGCGGTGCTGTTGTGTCTGGCAGCAGTCAGCACCGCGTTCACTTGAGGAAGGTGGAAGAAAACTGGGCAACTGAATCAGTTGTCCAGAAGTGAAGTTCCTTCCTGACACCTATCCGCTGGTGGTCAGCCTGTGCCCTACAGCATGAGGTTTTGTTAAATGTTTAATGTTTAAAATGTTGTCAAGTGTCACTTTGGATGTTTTGGCTTAAGTATTTTTCCTGATTGTCTTTCAGTTTCTTTGTGTGTCCTCTTTTCCAGGAGAAAGGAAAGTGCATGACTTGTGGACTCTGTTTATATTGTATCCTTTTCTTTGGTATCGTTTTAATCCAAGCAGTCTAAATATGTATAGATATAGCTCTTTCACTTACAAAGTATCTCTTACCAGTATGTAAAATTGCAATGTAATATGAAATGGACGACTTATACTTTCTGCTAAGGTATATGTTCTTATTTATTTAGGAACAAAATTCAGTACTTGCTGGTTTTGAAGCTGTTGAATTTTTCTGTTCAGTCTTGTCATGGAAGTTAACTCTGCAAACGGGAAGATCTTCTATTTATTTATTAACACTCTTTATTTTTAACCTCTTGTAGATGGTTTCATCCAAATATTACTGGGGTGGAGGCAGAAAACCTACTGCTAACAAGAGGCGTGGATGGCAGTTTTTTGGCACGGCCCAGCAAAAGTAACCCAGGAGACTTTACGCTCTCTGTTAGGTAAGTTTAAATTTTGTTTTGTTTTGTTTTTTTGTCTTTCTCCCCAGATTGGCAAGGGTCTTCATTTGGTGCTCTTCTGTGGGGAAGGAGTTGTAAATGAAGTACTTGTAAGAGATGAAAGAATGCGTGGATTACTTTTTGGTCTGTTCGCGCTTTTTTTTGTTTTTGTTTTTTTGTTTTTTGTTTTTTGTTTGTTCCTTTTTTCTCCTGTTTTCTGTGAAAAAATTCTCAAATACTTTTATCCAGCTTGGGGGAAACTATAGGTTGGAAGGTGGTGAATTCTGATTCTGCAGAGAGACAGAAAAAGTTAAGGGTAAGCAGAAGTAGACTCATAACAGCATTACTTTCAGCCCTTTAAAAATCTATTTGATAGCCGTCTGAAAGTAGCAGAGATGGTATGAATTACTGATTAAGCACATGCAAGGAAATGCTATGCAGACTCACTTCTTACAGGAAAAGTCAGCAAGTTTTTAAGGGCAACTGCTTCCAAAACAGGCCTTTTGTAACACTTGTCCCCTGACACCGTGTGTATAGTGGTAGGGATGGGGAAAGGACAGCGAGAGGAAGTAGATAAAGGAAAAGGGAAAAGTGGGATTGGTGATAAGGATAATGCTGCTTGGATGCCTTTGAGATAACAGGCCTTGTTGAACAGAAGGGTACTCTTTCAGAGAGCTGTTCTTCGTTAATATTAGAGGCTGTGGGAGCAAATGACTTGCATCAGGCAAAGGCAACTGTTTACTGAAGGAGAGATCTTAGCAGTTAGTGTGAAATTCCAGGGAAAGGAGCAAAGAAGCTTTGACGAGTGTCCTGAGAATGCTGAATTCTTCTCTCACCCCTCCACACCTTTTACTTGTGCAATTCTCGGGGGTCTGAGGGATTTCTATTGGAGATCATGAGGCTGCAGAGTTTACACTGGCTTCAAGGGATCCCTTTGTTACAGAATTAAGGGTTTTTTTCCCTATTCTTCCTGACTGTTGGACAGCCACTTCCCCTTCTTGCAAGCCACCGAAATGTGGCTGAAGCACACTTCAGAGATGCACTAGCTTAGCTATTCTGCAATATTTCAGTTGGAAAGTGATGCAAATGTAAGTACGGATTTCTCTAACTTGGACAACAGAACACTAAGTATAAAAGTGATTGATTAGAATCAGCTGACTTGTGTGGTTTTCCCCCTTTGTTTCAAATATTAGACGAACTGGAGCTGTCACCCACATCAAGATCCAGAACACAGGAGACTACTATGACCTCTATGGAGGAGAGAAGTTTGCTACATTGGCTGAGTTAGTCCAGTATTATATGGAACATCATGGACAACTCAAGGAAAAGAATGGAGATGTTATAGAGTTGAAATATCCCCTGAACTGTGCTGATCCTACGTCTGAAAGGTCAGAGAAATAGGGGTGAAAACCTCAGTGTCCATGCACTTAAGAAGTGTGTGTTTTATCCCTATTAACACTACAGGCAGCTTCCGTTTGATGAAAGAGTAGCCACTATCTTGTACTAAAAGTGGTCCCACTGATTTCAGTGAGGTTACTTGCAAAGTAGGCTAATAAACATGATTAAACGTAAACCAGTCTAAG